>NW_008676289.1:71545-110627 GCF_000695815.1 Acanthisitta chloris
GTCCTTGCTCCTACAGAAGCACTGTAGGAGCTGTCAGTTTGGCAGCTACATGGCTCTACATGAGAGCTGAACAATGTTAAAGCAGTACAATGCTGTCTAAAAGCCATGTGCAGGGAGGAATAGCTAATTCTCTTTTTATGAAAGGATTGACTCTAGACAGCCTGCCAACTATAGAAACCACACGTGATTTCCTAAAGCATCTGCATAAGCTCCCTGGCAGGCATGGGCTCATCAGCCCATCACTTAATTGAAGAGAATGGAAAAAATAATTGCAGCCTCTCCAGATACAACAGGTAAGGGGATGTCTTCTAATGACTAGTAACCTGAACCAGGTTTGAACTGACTTCTGTAGAGCATCTCTTGTTTAGATGGCACCAGAGCTGCCTGCACTGCAGACCAGTTACTCTGCTGTTTACATAGTTTAGCAATAGTCTAATGATGGATACTGTATTTGGAGGAGGGGGAAAAAGAATTTTCTTGAGAGATGGCAGAGAACTGCTTGGTCATCAGGAAAGTGAGTAAAATCAATCTCTCATGATTTTCAGCAAACCAGTGAAAAAACTCAACTGCCTAAACATAATGAACATGGTAACTGCTGCAATTGCACAGAAATATACACATAAGACACATTTTAGTGCTGCCCAGAGTCTTAAGCATGAAAAATAAAATAACAAACATTATGAAGTCATTTTTATCCATATGGAGTGAACAGAACATTTACAGAGCAGTACAAGCTCTAGCACTGCATCCGTTCTCTAGTCTAGCATGAAGCCCTTTCATTTTAATAAGGTTGACCTGCCTCTGTCCTAGGAGGAATGGGCATGGGTATGTTAAATGAACTAGCCTGCATCTTTGAGATGACCAGGGACACAGCAATGTGGAAAAGACCCATGGTGTCTGGGGAGCAATGGAAACAGAAAATGAGGGACTGGGGCATCTTCAGTTGTTGTTGTGTCAAAAGCCTCAACAAAACACAGGCTCCAGCAGCAGCAGCCCCTGATGGGGATGATGTACTTGTTAAACGTTTACATTTCCAGCAGGATGTTTCTAATTAAACTCAATTGGTTTGCACACCTGCTGGGAGTGACTGCTCTGCACCTCATCTCCCTCCTCTACTTGAGCACAGAGGATGCAACTGCCTAGGCTGCCACATAGCACTGTGTTCCTTTCGGGCACTGACAGTAATTGAGAAAATGGATGGCAATAGCCTGTTTTGTCTTTGCTACTGTTCTAGCAAGTGCTTTATTTTCTCTCTCTCTTTTTGTTTTTTTTTTTTTTCCCTCCAGAGCATCAAACTGCTCAGGTTTTGCAGCCCTTTAGCAAGAGTGGGTGACTGACAGGGCTTTGTGTAGTTTCCCAACTGTAGGGTATCATGATTGATGCTGCTAATAAACCCCTCAGGACCAAGGAAAGTGCCCATACAGATCCTGACTATGACCGGAACGATGGGGAAAGCTTGGTATTGAAGCATGCCAGGGCTATAGTGCAAGGCAGAACAGCCAGCTGTCACTGAACACTTCTTAACCTGTTTTATGAGCACAGCCTGACTTGGACATTTGAAGAAAGGGTTTTATTGATACTGTGTTATATTGTCTGAGGCATTTATGGTTTTGCCCAGGAAGGTCTGAGACAACCAAACCTTCAGAGAAAGTTGCTAAAATTGCGCGGACAGTCAGCAGGACTTCTGTTTTATAACTGCTGTCCTAGGCACCCTTTCTGCATATTTAGGGAGCCAGCACTTGTCAGTGAGATGCAAGTCATACCTCAAAAGAATACTTGAATGTAATGGCCTTGTTGTACTGCGGCGTTGCCCTGCTGTGAAATGAGAAAAATGCATTTACTGTGCCGAGGCAGGAGGTCAGCATCCCAAATGTTCCCCCCTTCAACAAGCTCACTGGGTCAGAATAATTCTGTTTTGGATTGTACAGGACAGTCTCCTGGGTAACACGCTTCACAGCAGTGCTTGGGGGGAACACGCCCTCGAATGCAAGGCAGTCAATGAGATTTATAATTACTGTGTTTTATAACCTCGTTCATTCAGGCAGGGAAGGATATTGCTGATACTTTCTCAAACAAGAGAAACCATACATTTGCAGCTACAGAAGTAGTTGCTGTTAATGACTTGAATCCTGGATGGCAGAAGGTGCTCTTTTGTCCACTGTGCTGTCCAGTGTCACACAAAAAATGCACACGTTAGTTTTAAACTCAGGCGGCAGCAGGATATGAAATTCCAACTTCAGCTACTCCCTCCCAGAGAAGGGGATGTAAAATCCACTCTGTATCACCAAAATCTTCTGACTGCATTAAGCAGGGACTTGGCTCAAGGCCAGGTCCCAGCTGTCCCTGTAGTGATAATGACCACTCTCCCTCGGGGTGCTGGGCACAGGCAGAATCCAGCTGCATTTTCACACACGCACACATGTAAATTGTCTGAACATGGTGGTGCTAATGCTTCTGGGAGGACAAACTGAACTTATAGATGTCTCATCAACAGCAAGCTCCATGCAGAACACATTTTATTTTTGGAAAAGCCTGGAGGTAAAAAAAATAAAATCTCCTGGTACAGTTTATCTGATGCTTTGTTTTTGAGTGTCCTTGATGCATAACAGCATGCTATCATCTCTAAAGATTAAAAACAATCCCTTCTTATTGCTCTGCTGGGTATTTTCAAAGAAATTCATGCACAGATGAAAACAAATAAAAACAATGCTCAACAGCTCTGCAGAGATCCTGGGCCTATAGTTTCAGGTAGTCTGGAGACAATTTAAAACAAACATGGACCTCTTAAATTCTTAGCTACAGCTCTAGTGAGGACATGCTGGCAAAACTTCAGTAGATTTAATGCGGTGAGGCTGGTCGAGGATTTTCAACATCATCTCCATTTTGTATTTTTTAGGGTATAGCTTCACTAGAATCTAGAGCTTATCATGTACTTATTTTTTAAACTGGAGCTTCAAGTTAAATAATAACACCTTTGTTCAGACTTGGTTTAAACAAAAAATCAGAGTAGCCAGGTTGGTTTTCACGACGTTAAAGTCTGGATTGTTTGATGGACCATGGCAAGGGTGGAGAAAATCACCCTCTCATCATCAGTGCAGGACTGGGGCCCAAAATGACAGAATTAAATGCAGTATAAACTGAGAGAGCCTCAGGCACTGACGAAGGAACAGTTCAGCTCGCTTCAGTTAACATGTCTTTTGCTTTTACCCACTTGGCTTTCTTGTTCGGAGGATCTGGCCCAGTACAAGAATGAAATCCCTCCCCCAGCCCCCATTCTGCTTCCAGGGTTTGCTGCTGGCTAGCTCTGATGGACAGTTGCAGGAGTTTCTTAAGGAGAAATCTATGTGGCACTGCTGCACTTAGGAAAGTCTGAAAACAGGTTTTCTTCTTTTTTACTCCTGCTTATGCACTAACTTTGCTCAGACTAAAAAACACTCTGCAAAGGTATACCTGAGGGCTTGGTTTTTAAAGGCTGGGTAAAAGCATTCAGAAGATCACCTGCGAGGAAAATAGCTCCAGACAGAACTAGCATAAGATGCTTGGGCCAAACACATGATGCAAGTATTGATTTAGTGATGCTTGTGGTACTGAGGATAACGCTGACTACAAACTCATACTCCTTTGCTGATAAACAGCCCCACAATGCAGTGAATCACAAGGCATAGGAAGGAAGACACAGCAGGCCATGTTCAGATTGTACCTGCTGCACAGTTTCATTCCATTTTTAGACAATCTCTTTTATTTTTAAGTTAACCTTATACCTGCTACACACTGCCCACCTACTTTACTGCAGTTGAAATTTGTTTGCTCTTAAGTCTGTATCCTGGCTGGGTGTTGAAACCACCCTCAAGTGCTTTGGACATTAATATCAAAAAGTCCTCCTATGGCCTTCCCTCACCCTCTTTAAAGCATTAGAGTCGTTGCTTACAAATACATTGTCCTTTTTAACCTTGGCCACACCAAGAAGGTTTGCTGTGAGGCCAGTTCTGCTGACCACACTGCTGCTAGCTGGTTAGTTATAGTATAAAAGCACTAGCAGCAGCACTAAAATGTGGGAGTACTGCAGAAAGCCAGTTGCTTTCAAGGCCTTCTTTGCCCCTTTTGCATGGGCATTACTAGAAGTACAGTGGCTTTGTTTGGGATAGTTACTTTTATCTTTTCCCTGGTTTACCTCTTGAAGTGCTGATTTCTCAGCATACTGGGGGAGCTGTGGAAGCATCAGATTCTTGTGTTGCATGCAGTGAGGGACAGTAATGTTTGAGTACAGTTATTTAGGCTTGTCAAAGCTCTGTGTAGCAGTGCTAGTCACCTAGGGAAGGGGGTGGCATCCACACCTACACAACTGCTTGTCTAATCCCCTTTCTTCAGAAAAACATCTCAAGCCTAGGTAGTGTTACAGGCACAGTATGGGTTTCACTTCCTTGCCCCAGACACTGGGATATGCTGCCATAGTTACCTAAAAGCCATCGTAATTCCTTAATTTGAAAGGTTTTACCTTTCACCATCAGCCCTGTGGTATCCAAGCTAAGGAAGGCTCTTCTAAAGCAAGCTCTCTTCTAATAAGAGATGGAGAGAAACAATCCTTCTGGTTCTTCTCAAACTGTGACAGGCTCTATGATCACTGAGATGGAAAAAGTTTGCAAATCATCTAGTTCAAAGTATGCAAAAATAGCAGGGCTGCAATTCCAACAAGGCTGCTCCTCTGTCCCTGCTGGATGCCAGCTTGTGAGAATGGAATTGAGGAACGCAAGACTATAAAGATTTAATCTATTTACAGAATTTCAGTTCTATGAATTTGATTTGAAAGGATTTGTGCTACATGTATCTATCATGACTTGTCACTGCTGCCCGCATTGACACTACATTATGTGAGCATTCTTATTCCAGAGACTAACTACATTGATAAAATCACTCAGTACAGCTGACCAAGCTAAAAATAAATTTACAAAAAATCGGCTGTCTTTTGGCTCAAGGACCTCACATACATGCCATTTTTACTTTGTGCTGCTGCTATTTTTGATGCTGCTATTTTATATTTTCTGGTTTGGGAAAGCTGATTTCAAACAATGTGTTAGTTCCAAACCACTTCCTTTGATTGTTCTTCATTCAGTATTCAAAGTAAGAGATAAGTTAAAAATGGTATATGTTTCCAGTCTGTCTGATTTGCTGTGTCAGCCAACAAATAATTATAATAGAGAACTTCTCAGAGAACACAAAATCTATGAGCTGAGAAAGTCCTCTAACCACTGGTGGCTATGGTGAGTCTCAAAGAAAAATAATTTCAAGCTGCAGAAATGTGATATTAACACTTACCTCAAATACTTGCACAATCATTTATAATTAGTGAAAAGCAGTCCTGAGCTTTCAAGGTTGCTTGCTCGACCTGTTTGTGGTATTCTAGGAACAACAGCAAGGAATACTAAGGTGAGGGTTTCTGCTCCTGAAGCCTGGAAATCTCCAGGGCATGTGGGTTTTATGAGTCTTCCTCTACATTTATTTACTTTTCTTACTCACAGGTCAAGACACTTTTCAGTCAAACAGGATACCAAATGGTCCATGAACCCGGTGCTGAAGATACTGCAGGCAATTTTGCTCATAATGTGCATGAAATATGTGCAGAATCTCTTGCTCTCACTGAAGTCACAAGAACTGGTATCTGCTTGTACTGCAGAAGTCTGTCCTGAACTATCCTCATGTATGTAATCTCAGTTCAGAAAAGATTTAAATGCTGCTGGGTCTGGATGAACATTAACAAGTCTATAAGCTCTCCTACAACATCAAGCTTTGAGCCTCACAATGCAGTTAGGGCTTATATAGGACTTCTGAAATGCTTCACTGTGGCACTTGTTTAATTTGACCTAGCTTCATTTGTCTGTATTAGTCACTCCTGTGCTCTGCTGAGCTGCAAGCGACAGCCTCGAAGAGAAAATACCTCTGCTGGCCAATCTGTCACAAAAATTACTATAAAAAGAAGTTCAGAAACTCTATATATTTTGTTCAGATCCAAGGGAATAATACTGCTTTCAATCCCATTAGAAGTGACAAACTTGCTCATCATTAGCTGCTTTGGAAAACACTGCCCAGGGGAGTATTTACATAAGGATTAAGCTAACCTTTCTCCTTGTTTAAAAAAATTATCGTAATCTTGGAGCCGCTTGAGAATTTATTTTAGATGGAATTCATAGTTCATCCTTCACTACCAATTAGGTTTGGCCAGGTTGGTATGTTATGCTAGATGTGCTCAACAAGTGCTGTATTTCACTTTGCAAGGGAAGAGAGGCAGTGGGGTAGACCTGTACATTAGGGAGATTTCTGATTGTCTAGAGCTGAGGATGGTGATCATAGGGTTGAGTGTTTATGGGTAAGAATCAGGGGGAAGTCCAGTGTGGCAGATATCCTGGTGGGAGTCTGTTATAGAGCACCTAACCAGGATGAAGAGGGAGACAGAATATTCTATAAGCAGCTGGAAGTCAAGTCTTACAATCACAAGCCCTTGTTCTTGTGGGGGACTTCAACTTACCAGATGTCTGCTGGAAGCACAAGGCAGACAGGAAGCAGTCTAGGAGCTCCTGGAGTGAGGTTCCTGGGGTTGTTTAGGCTGGAGAAACGGAGGCTCAGGGAAGACCTTATCGTCCTCTACAACCACCTGAAAGGAGGTTGTAGCCAGCTGTCTCTTCTCCTGTCTCTTGTCCTGATAGGACAAGGTGAAGTGGCATCAAGTTGTGCCAGGAGAGGTTTAGGACTGATATTAGGAAAAATGTCTTCACCAAAAGGGTTGCCAAACATTGCAACAGGCTACCTAAGGAAGTGGTGGAGTCACCATCCCTGGAGATAATTAAAAGATGTGTGGATGTAGCACTTAGGGACATTGTTTAGTGGTGGGCTTGGTTATGCTGGGTTAATGGTTGGACTCAATGATATCAGAGGTCTTTTCCAACCTAAGCAATTCAGTGGTTCAGCTGTATGCTGCCTCTTTAGTGCTGGTTCATGTCATGTTCAATGCAGGTGTTAAAGTCTGCAATACACAGATTGACTTGACAGCTTGTGAAGAAGAAGGGGGAGCTGTTGCTTGTAACACAAGGAGAGACAGAGATCACAAGGATAAGTTTACCACTGAACAGCAACAGCATTTGCTGTGCTAATATATGGAATAGCAGCTTTTCCTGACCCTCAGGGTTAACAGCCCCAGACACATGAGATCCAAAGCATGGACGGTCGTTGCCCAGCAGCTCTCTGTATTTGGTTTGCATAGTGAGGTTTTGGTAGCATGTGGGCTAAAGGGTGGCTAAGGTCAACTCACTACACTCTCCATTTCAGGTATCCAGCATTGCCCTCACTCAGCCTCCCACTCTACTTGCTTCAGGATCACTAACTGCTTACAAACAAGGCTTCAGTCTTTCAACAAATTGGACTCCTGCCCTGCCCTGGCTAGTTCTGCAAGGAAAGTCTGCTTTAGAATCTGGCTCTTTTATTTTCTTACTCTGCTCTACCCTGGGGCACAGTTCACTTACCCAATGGCCTTGAAGACCTGTCCCCTTTCCAAAGCACCAGACCCCAACCAGTCAAGATTCCTCAGGGGACACAGGTGATGCTCCTTCCATCTATGGTTTCATAACCAAATTTGAGCCTGCTAAAACCAGTTGACACTACCCTTCTTGCACCTCTGATGTACACAAATAAATGGGTGTAGACATGCACTTATGCAATGTGCATAAGTGTCACATGCACGTAAGACACACATGTACTTATGGCCCTGCTGTAGGCTGCAGAGGGTGACAGAACCATTCCAGCAGCTCACCTGTTTACAAACAAACAAACAAAGCATAAAATCACAAGGTCACATCAGGCAGCCTCCTGCCAAAGGTGTCTTCCTCCAACAGCTTTCCAGTGAATTCCCAACAGGCCTAACTTTTTCACATTTCTCTGCTTCTGCTTATGTTGCCTTGGGGAATATCATTCCTTACTGTCTACCATGTGGAAAAAACCCTCCTGAACACTGTGTGGCTTTCTGTACAAAAGGCACTGTGAGTTACTGAAAAAATCAGTGTTGATACTGAAATCTCAGCATAACTCAGAAAAGACAGTTCTCTATTTTACTGAAGCATTGACAAAACTTAATCTTTTACTTATTCTGAATGTAAAAGTCTTACTTGCTGCAAATGACCTTTCTGTGTGATTTGCCTCTGGCCATTAACAACCCAAGTCTGGCTTGTAATTTCAGTGCCCCTGTCTCCCTGGAGCTTTAAGAGGAACTGCATTTGCAGAACTGTGACATCTTGCACCTAGGATGGAATAACCCCATGCAAGTGTACAGACTGGATGTCAACTGGGGAGAAGTAGCTCTGCAGAAGAGGACTTGGGGATGATGGTAGACAACACCTGAGCATGAGTTAGCAGGGCACCCATGCAGTGCTGAAGGCTAATGGCATACTGTGCTGCATTAGGTAATACATCACAGCAGACTGGTAGTAATTATTTCCTTCTATTTGGTTTACATCTGAAGTGCTGTCACCAGTTTTGGGCTCCTAAGTACCAAAAAGATGATGACAAACTGGAGGAGGACAGGTGTTGGGCCACTGAGGTGGCTGGGGGCACCACGATATTATGAAGAGTTTGAGAGAGGAACCTTCAGCCTTTCAATCTCCAGGCTACTCAGTTGCAACAGATTAAGGTACAGCAAGAAAAAATCTAGTTCATCAGCTATAAAGAATAAATTCTTCACAAGGAATTGTGCAGCATCAGAACATAGGCCCAGAGAGGTGGTGGAATAGCCATTCTTGGAAATACTCAAAGCTCAGCTGGACACAGCCCTGAGCTACCTGTATCAAATATACATATTTGAAGCTGGCCCCGCTGTGAGCAGGAGGTGGGACCAGACGACCTCCAGAGGAAAGGTCCTTTCTCACCTAAATTGTTCTATGATTCTAATGTGCCTCATGACATGTGCGCTAAGATATTAAGAGCACTTAATATATCATCACTGGTGTCAGGTATCATCAACACTTTCATCAGCTGGAACACTGCCGAGCTGACTCAAATACTGTACATCTTGTCTAAATGCAATTAAAAAGGCACATGGCAGTTTCTGTGTATCTCAATTAGCCTTGGACCATGCACACTGACATTCAAAATTAGCTGACTTGGGGGTCTGTTCCCCACTCACTTCAGAGTTTATATTGAGCTTGCCTGGTTTGTTGTATATCTTACTAGGGCTCACAAAGTAAGGCCCTCCTTCTGAGTCACATTAAACACAGTTTGGATTTCAAGGGATCAAAGCAAAGCTCACACAGTACAAACCTAATGAATCAAACCCTAAAAGATTAATGTTCCTGAATAAAGCTGAAAACCTCACATAGAGCTGTATGGACGTGGCACTTCTTTTATTGCTCTGCTCTGAGGATGTAAGCAGAGCAGTGGGGCAATGACCTCTATCCCACATTGGCATCTATTATTGTAATGCTAAGTGCTAGCTCCTATCACCCTGGTAATCCTGTTTGGGAAGCTCTGATACAGCATTTACATTCTTATCTTTGTTTAGTCAATGCTGGCAAATAAAAGCATAAACAAATAATCTCCACTGTACAGCTTGGCACTAGTGAGATGCTGCCATTTGTGTTCCAGTTGATTTTTATTTGCAGTCTCTTATGCTGGTGACAGTCTTGGAAAGCAGAAACAGCCTGGTAAGTGATGCAACTGTAAAACTGATTTTTTTATAAGTCTACTCTTTATATTTAAATGAATGCTGAACAGGTGAACACAAGCAAAGAGAGAACTGGGCTAATTATGAAAATATCAATGCAGTAATTTCTCAGGAACAAGTCAATGTAATTTTCCCTCTTTTCCTGCCTTAGGCCATGCACCAGGAGATACTCAGCTGCCTCATGTGATATAATCTAAAGAAGTGTGTGATCTATACAAACATAGGCAACCACTTTAATTGCACAGTCTCCTTATATCTTCAGGGGAAGAAGAGAGGGAGGCTCTTCCACAAGGCAATGCAGAGCAGCAGCCTAACAAAAGGGGCTCTGCACCAACCTTGGAGAATCCCTCTCTCTGGGCAGCAGCTAAAGGCTGAGAAGTAGGCAATGTAAAGTTTTCCCTATGACTTAGAACCACATAAAATGGAATTACCACCTCAGATTCTCAAAAGCAAAGAGGAAGCAAAAAGCAACCTGGTCTAGAGGGAGGTCTCCCTGTCCATGGCAGGGGGAGTTAGGACTGGATGATCTTTAAGGTCCACTTCAACCCGTTAACATTTTATGATTCTATGAAGTATAAAAGCCCATTGTTTTGTTAATTTCTTACTAAGCCATTGGCTATTAAGTAAAGCATGACAGAAAAATTACTACCCATCTGACTTCCAAAAATTACTAAATGAGGACTGATTCAGGCAAGCATTATACTTGACAGTGGCAGGGGACTGCATGACTCCAGAGAGCAACCACAAGACAGAGATGCTCCAGCCTGTTTCTGATTAAGCAGCTCCCAGTCGATATGCTGTGCCCAATGACTGTCTCCAGTCCATGCCCTTCCTGATGGAGGAAAGGCTCAGCTAAGTACAGCGGTCATAAATCTCCCGACTGAAAGGTGATTAACTTGAAAATCCCCTGTTGTTCTGTCAGGAAGCCATGCAGAAGAGGTGCAAATCCATTAAGTTACATCTGGCAGACATGTATCTAAGAATACATGGCATTTGGTGATATATGGCAACTACCACGCTATACCTTCAGATGGCTTATAAGAGTATCTCTTTCCAAATTAACATTCTTGCCATCTGATTCTCATTAGACTCACTCAGCTGTTCCATTAATCTTGCATTTTTCCTCCCAAGGGATTAACATTGATTTTTTTTGTCTTGCACACACACAGGAAGGTCATAGTGTTTCCTACAGGGTGGATTCATTCAATAAGGAACTACACCATTAAACTCAACTTGATGTCATTGTCAATAGAGCTGAGCTGCCACAATGCTGCTTATTTTTCAAAGAATTTCAATTCAACTCTCCTGAGTCCAGCTACATCCATCATTTCACTCCATGATACACACAAGCCACTTGACAACTCATTAAAAATATATAGAAAAAAAGGGGGTCAGGGTTGCATTCCAAGAAAGTCCTACTAACATTCAAACTCCACCTCTAATTTAAAAAATAATACACAGCGAAATAATTACAAACTGCTTCTGGGAACAGAAGTTCTTCATCAGAAAACAGAAAACGGAAGGCAGTACAGCAGGTAGGCCTGCAAGACATTTTTATCTGGATACTCTGGATTTCTGGTCATGGGTGAGGACATTACTAATTCAGTCACTGGTAGTCTGGACAGGGCAACCTGCATGCCTGAATGGGCAACCACTGCTTTGGGTTTGGTTAAGTCCTACTTAGAGATATCTTCAGAGCTGTCCAGTCTCTCCCATGTAAACTGATCAAGCTGCAGTATCAGAGGGGTGAGACTGTTCTTTGTGACCTAGAAGGCTGCTTCAGAAACTCCCTGAACCAGTGGCCAGGTACCCTCTGCAATCTCCAGCACCAACTTATAGCAGGTAATGCTACCTCTTTTAGTTGGTGCAGCTTTTCTCTCCCAACAGCACTCATTACTTGTTTCCGCATGTACCTGCAGAGAGCAGATGTATCCCTTCCCAGTCTTTGTTTTGCTACCCTGACAAGTTGAGCTCTCTCTTGCTTGTCCCTGGTGATCACAGGTCGTTTGTCCTCCCCCACTCCCCACCTCCTTTTTCCAGCCAGGGATTCTCTCTCTTGACCACTTTTGCAAAAAGATAAGCAAAAGTCACATTAGCACAATTAAACAGCAGCTTATTGATAGAAAAGGGGTTTTACAGAAACATGAGAAAAGATAAGAGGAGAATTTCTGACATGTAAAAGTGCACAAGCTTAGATGTCACGAAGTACAAACAGGAAATGTATATTAAGCTCCTGCCTCAGGAGCTGATTTTTCCAAAGGGACTGAGGAGGAGTTCCTCCCAATTTCTTCATCCTGGATTGTTTGTTCTGTTGTTTTCAGATACTCCCTTAACACCACTGGAATAAGCTTCTGACCTAAGTGCACTTTTAGATTCTTTGTAGTGAATTTTACCTTTCTTGGATAAAATACCAAATAAACAGCTTTGAAAAAGCCTTCTGGGGCCAATCAAGGATTGGGTTCATGTCCTGCAGAAATCTACAAGGCTGAGAGAGGTGAAAAGGAAGAAACAACCTATTAAACAGCTAATGGAAGAGGAAAAAAAAGTGATTTTAACGGGGTGGTCAATGCTTCATCTTGGTATTTTTAAACTAAGGAGCAGTCTATGCTCTTTAGTGTCTCTATGTTCCTTCCAATTCTTTCCCCTCCCCTTCTCTCCTGTACACCTATGTATCACCATCTGCCTGTTCTCCAAATGTACTGGAGAAACGCTGTGAATTGAATAGAAAAAAATCCCCAACAGTAATGAGAAAAATTGTTTACAGCATATAGGGATTTCCCTATGTCGAGGGAAAACTTATGGGGTGGACTGAAATGTTTAAATATTTTGTACTATCAGAGTAGTCCAAAAATATCCTGCTGGAGACTAGGACTTAGCAAGTTCACCCTTGCAGTGTTTTCTTGTACACTCCTTATTAGGTAGACCTAAGAGAGTCCCAGAGTCTGTAGCTCTCCAAGCTGCATCACATAAGACGTCACTGGCCTTCCTTTGGGTGACTTGAATCTCCTGTTGACTGTCACTATTACTTGCTTAAGGAAAGGAAAAAAAAAAAAGGCACTTTGTTCAAGGTTGCTCCATTTTTGGAATGGCTTGTAATGACTGTCTGCTTGAATGCTTTTTCTACCTTTAGGTCTGTCATCTCTCTCAAAAATCCAACCCCCTTCTCACCAGGGAAAAACTGCAGAACTGTACTGGTACAAAGATGTTCTGCTTGCACTGATTTCACAGAGCAGGAGGATACATTCACTGTCAGAGAAAGGAAGCACCCTCCCTCCCCCCTGCAAAAAGCTATTTTTTGCAGGTGTTGTCATATCTTATCCCCAGGAAGAGGAGAGGGCTGTGCTAGAAAGTCGTCAGATTCACATTTGTTTCTGTCTTAGTCTGCCCTTCACAGCACTGCTATAACAATTTATCAATACAGTGCAGGGTAAGGCACGACACACAGGCACAGCAGATTCCTCTAATGAAAACAAATCCATGCGAGAGGAAGAAATAGCCTGCAGATCTGCCTCCTAAATCCCACTCCCACCACAATAATGTTTGCATCACTACTTATGTTTAGGGACATAAGGGTACTCAGAGCTGTAAAGCACATTATTTGCTACGAACAGTCGCAGTACTTTGTCCAAAATAATTTGTGGTCCAAAATCCCAAATGAATAAAGGACTCAAGACATATAATTAGAATAAATAAGATTTTGCGCTTACAGAGCGCCTGTCATCTGAAAGTATGCACAGATATTAATTAAGCTGCACAAACCCCAGATGAAGTAGATTAGTAGCTTCATCCCTGTTTTACAGAGGTTTAGAGTAAAGTGTGACACATAATCAGAGCTGAAAGTGCAGCAGAGCTGGCCGTGCCAGGGATGGTGAGCGCCAGGGCTCCACCTCCTCTCCAGCCTCTTTGGTGAATTGCCTTCAATGGAAAATGACTGAGTTGCAGTTCTTTGCTCTCTGGAAGAGGAAGCACCCACCCTGTTGCACAACAGTAGCAGAGCCCTAGCCCAGAGTGCTTTGATAAACACCATGAAACAGTACTTATTTTGGGAAACCTGGAGCTCGCTTGCTCTTGTACGTTTGCTTTGGGTACTCTATCTTGAGCATTCTAATGGAAGAGAAAAAAAGGTGATTTTAACTGAGTGGTGTCAATGCTTTACCTTGGTATTTTTAAAGTAAGCAGCCAAGGGATTGCCTCTGCTGCAGCACCCCCCAAACAGTCCTAATAGCATGGCTCTCAGGGTTGGAGGACATGGCACACATAGTATCTGAAGTACTTTAATCTGTGATGTTGGTTTTTATATTTCTATTTCGAAGCATTTTTACTATAACTCGGAAGCTACATCAACCTAAGACCTCACAGACAGAATGTAATTAAAAGCTGCAGTCAATACATATATCCAAACCTTAGAATAACTCTCTCTTGAAGCAGGCTTTACATAAAAAATTCTGAGTAATAAACAATCTGATACCATCCAAAAATATTGAAAGCAATGAACTCAAAGTATATATATATTAGGAAAAAAACAACTTAGAAAATGTTACCAGTAAAGCTTCACTTGTTTTGAATGTTAAAAAATACTTAAAAAACTATTTTGCAGATATTATCTACTGAAATTCAAGCTCTTATGACAGCAGTTTCTGCAAGATTCCCTTTAAGTAGTAGCTGTGATAATGAAAACTATTCCCAGTATCAAAAAAGTAGTACAACTGTCCATCAAAATTGCTTAGCCCATAACTCTGCTTATTGCCTTTGCCTAAACAAGAGCAAAGGGAACACTGAATGCAGGTAGGAAGAAATATCTCCAGAACAGATGAAAACAGGACACTGACTGCGTCTCTCAATACAATTACCCACCTAATTACACTTAGGACAAATGCACAGTTGTCCTAACTACTAGGGGATGCATTTTAATTGTGATGTTCAATTATCTGTACTCAAATATAAAAAATGGAGCAAGAAATGTCACCAGAAAATGGAAACAGACCACAGCATACTTATCTACAAAATAGCAAACAAATTGGATAAACTATGGACATAAAGCAGCTCCTTAGATAATAACTAACTCTATCAATATGAAAACTATGCTCTTTTGTTCCCACATTTAAGCACAGAAAGCATTCTAATTTCAGCTTTCAAGGTAAAAATGGTTTTAATTAGGGTATGAGCTACCTTACAAGACATACAGACCTTGGTATGATGGAGCTGTGATAATTTACCCAAGCAGAGAATCTGCCCTGTGATTTATATGATTACTCCATGGCAGCATGAAACAAATCCCCAAGGAAGTAACACATGTCATCCTTGAAAATATTAAGCAATCAACCCGTGTTTTTATTACGTGAATGGATGCCTTTGAAAACAAGGATGAATGCACCATACTGTGAGGTAAAATGAAACAAATGAACAAAAATAATTCATTTCCATGTTCTAATCAGTGGAAACTGTAGTCTTCAAATTATCCTGATGCTACCAAACACAAGTCTGGAGACAATAGGTTGACTCTTCTACTAAAATGAACATGAAATTGCATCCTAAGTACACAATGAAGGCCAAATTAAACAGTCCAGGACTCTTTGCAACGGTTCCTTCTTTTTATCAGCCCTTGCATCTTACTGAACAATTAAGAGCAGAAGATTTAAATAGAGCATCATATAGTTTTTAAATGCTCAAATCTAATCAAGAGCAATGTATTTGTCTTGGGCAAAAGGAACACGTTCTATAAAAAACCTGTTCTCAATCAAGCTCTTCAGCTTCTAGCATTACCAGCACAGATAAATTTGTGTTCCACCAGCTAAAAGGATGTCTCTGGCAAGCAAAATGAAGGATATATATATCAAAGATTAGAACTGCACATTTCCTGACTGTGTTGTATTCACAGACTGGGACACCAACATCTCTGCAAGGACCCAAGACAACAGTGTGACACTGCTTACTGCCATTATAAATCACCATGCATTTATTAGAGATGCTGACCATTCAGAAAAAAAAATCCAGCCCCTACAGGCATGAGGAAATAGAGCTTTGATAACAAAATCAGGTTAATACAAACCAGTTGAAATAGAATATTGTATTCCTATGAAAATGTATATAGATATATTAATATGAGTAAATGACCACAGGGCAGAGTTGATTTTTTTAAACACAGTCTACAACACCGCCTTTGTAACTAAGCTGGTTTTTTTGTAAGTGCATTACTTGCTCCAGCCTGCTCATCTTCAAAAGAACTGTAGGAAGTTCAGAGAGAGGTGACAGCAATAATGAAAGGAACAGGACTGGTTCAGTGACAGATACCTATAAAATTAGTAATGGGAGGGGAGATGAATAAGAATCAGTGGTATGTCTTCCAAAATAAGAACAAGGTGCATCAGTGTGGCTAAGAAGAGCTGCATCAAGAATACACAGAATCTGGCAGATCTTTGTACAGCAGAAAGGAGACATGTGGGTCTCCTGGCCAAAGGGTATTGTGAATGCTGAAGGCTAATATCGGCTCAAGACAGGCACATGAAGGAGAAATCCACGGTGAATTACTAAGCAAGTGGAATCTACAGGATGTCCCTCAGCTAAGTCATAACCTTAGAAGTACCATGTATATATGCCCTGTCCTCATTCTTTCCTAGGCACTTACTCGCTGCTGTTGCTGAGCAGTCCTCTGGTCCGACATGGTACAGTTACGACAATGTTGTGTTTAGCACTTACTTGCAGAAAAAAATCCTGGTATTCACTTTGGGGTGATGATGGATGGAAAGCAGCTTTGCAAAAAAGGGTCTCCATGGACAAGCAGCTGACCATGGGCTGATGTGCCCTTCCAGCAAAGGCAGCTAACAGTATCCTGGGCTGCATTAGGAAGAGCGCTGCCAGAGGGTTGAGGGAGTTCATCCTTCCCCTCTACTCAGCATTGGTGAGGCCATGCCTGGAATACTGTGTCCAGTTCTGGGCTCCCCAGTACAAGGAAGACATGAACATACTGGGGAGAGAATCCAGGCAAAGGAGCATCAAGATCATTAATGGACTAGAGCATCTGTCATACAAGGAGAACCTGAGAGTTAAGACTGTTCAGCCTACAAAAGAGAGGGGAGACCTTATCAATACAGTTAAATATCTGATGGTAAGGTGCAAAGGAGATGGAGCCAGACTCTTCTCTGTGGTATCCAGTGACTGGATGGGCACAAGCTGAAACACTAGAAATTCCATTGAAGCATTAGGAAAAGCTTTGTTTATTGTAAGGGTGATCAAACACTGGAAGAGATTGCACAGATGCTGCTCCATCCTTGGAGATACTCAAACCCCAGCTGGACACAGTCCTGGTACCCTGCTCTAGATGAACCTGTTCAACAGGAGGTTGGACTACAAGATCTCCCAAGATCCCTTCCAACCTCAACCATGCTGTGAATCTGCTATGTGACCGTACGTCCCCAGCCCCATTTACCATAAGGACCTCTCCCCAAAAATAACCAGGCCTTCCTGGGGAAAGGCCACAATTTACACTAATCTTGGAAAACAATGGTCACCAAACAGCCTACAGTCAATTTGTTGGCCTAGCCTAGGTGACTTAAAGCCAGGTGAGTGGGAAGCTTGTTTTTCCAACTTCAGTTGGAGAGTACTATGTGATGCCTTTCTGCACGGCTGCTGATCTTGTTTTGTGGTGCAGATGACAGTCTAAGAAGAACTCTCATGATTAGCACAAGCTGTGTTACCTGTGTATTCTATTTGATTTGATTATGGAGCAAATTGAGTACATGCTCACTAGGTATTGTTCTGTGCCCATTCATGTGGTAACAACAGAACACAGGGACACATGATGAAGACTGCTTTCCATTTTAACCTTCAGAAAAACTCCACCAACAAAATCCAATATATTTTTCAGTCTGTTGTACTATCAGCCATAGGGATGAGGCAGTGCAGACAGCTATGTGGCACTCTGATAAAAATCTTTTTATCCTTGCCCTAACCTTCAAGAGAAGTGAGGAATCATTACAATCTTCCACTCATTCAACATGATTCAAATATGAATCAAGCAATTTTTTTTCCTTTGTTTTTGATGGCTTTTTTTTGTTTGTTTTCATTAAATCTGGCAGACCGATGGAGATGAAGATGCCCATTTCCTTCTCTTTTAAATACACAACTCTTTGTCTTCTTCCCTGAACTCAAACATGTTGAGAGCTGCTCCGACTTGACAAAGTGCTATGTGAGATGCATGCTGGGCAGGAGTCTTCGGAATATCTTGGTATGTTTTTAGTTTATCTTGCAGTATTACGTATGGAGCTTTAGAACTCAAACCCAATATGCTGGCATTGACTTTCTCCTGCTCTGAATCAAAAGTGAGAATGGTACTGAAAGCACTGTGGCTGGGAACTACCAAATTTCAATATATTTCTCTAGTGACATACAGGTAGGTGGATTTGTGTATCGCTTTACAAGGAGGTGTCATCTGCCCCAGCTTGCATTATATTTTCTGGCTAGGGACATGTCAGTTTTGTCCCAAAAGCTGTGTAGAGCATGATGTTATATAACCACATTTGGTACATACTGAGAGAAGCAAGCCGTGGTTATTTGGTTGTAGAAATGTGCTGTCAGAGGTCACAGTTTAAGACAAGGAGATATAGACTAAGCTCTTATTTCTAGACCAGCAAAGACACCTGCTCAGTGGAAACTCCATCAGCCCCTGTGGGAGGGAAAAGTGCTCTATCATCCTTGCAAGCAGGCTCCTTTGGAGCCTATGAAAGGGAAGAAAAAGAAAATAACCCAGGGCTGTTCTAGTAAAGGGAAGGATGACAGAAACACGTGAGACAGAATCAGGAGAAATGTGGAAAAAGAACCCTAGCAAGCTGCGTTTCTTAAAGAAAACTGTGTTTTCACAGTATGTACAATTTTTAAGGGCCAAGACAAGCTAATTGTTTCTGGCAGCAAACAGTTATTCAAACAATGGAGTAGTTCCACACCTGACTAGGAGTTCTTTTGCACATAAGTATGCTCCAAATAGCCCCAAAAACTGATTCTACATGGGTTTTTTTCAAACAAAAACATAACTCCTCAACAAATGTGCTTCCTTAGATTAGGTATTAGCCAGTTGTATTTACTTTGTAAAGGCCAATGGTGGATTCTTAATACAGGCTTAAGGATCCTGTGACATCACTCAGAAACTGAAAGTGTTACAAGAAACAGCACAACCATGTGGTATTTTTAAAGTGCCTGTGGTTTCCTAACCACAGTATTGGACACCAAGTGCCAAAGGCCCCTGTGATAAAGCAGAGCATCCTACCCACCTCACTGGATCCACTCAGCACTGCAGTCCTGCTGTACAATGCTGCTTTTCCATGCAGCAGTGTGCTTTATATGGAAAGCACACTGATTTGACAGCTATTGTAAACACCCTACAGTCACAGTAAAACAGCCATTTCCAGCTACGCAGAGAAAGAGCTTGTGTGTATTACAGTAGTGGCTCTACCCTGTGTAAAAGTGAAGGTACTGACACCCGATGGACTCATTCATTGCTAGATCTGTGCCCTTCATTTAAAGCTAGCAATGCTCTTCAGGTTGGAATTTTCCAAATATAGCTTTGACAACCCAGTTCTGAGAGCCCAGGGGAAGAGACATGACTACTTTGCTAATTGATGCTGATACACCAGGGAGGACCAGCACTGTCTACAGCAGAATTTTCCCTTAAAGTGGACTAGGTCAGTTGGATGGCAACTACACCAAGTCAATCAGTAATTCTCATAACCAGACCCTCTTTCTCTGAGTTATTACAGACCCATAACAGTGGGAAAATAATGTACTCAAGTTGGGGGTATCAGCACTAAAACAACATGTATGAATTTAATTCCAGCTGCCTGTGTATGTGTCTTGCATAATTTTAAACCCATTGGAACTAGCTGATAATCTAGTTTGGCCTCTTGCATAATCCAAGACATACATTTCCCTCTGGTAGGGGAATGAACATACTGTGCTCAAGAACTTGTATTTTTAATAAAAGTACAGCTAGTACTTGGCTAATACATTTTAGAAAGGCATTCAGTTTTCTTATGATGGCCTTGAGGAGATTCAAAATTTGCCACTTGTTACACTGCATCCTCAATTGCATAAACCCAGTCTTAAGTTCTCCATGGGGACACTGTCTCATTCAGTACACAGGACAAAATCACATAGCTTAGCAGCCATTCAATATTTTATTTTTGCCCTTTTTATTTGATGCATAGCCCTAAAAGCCTTGTTTACTTCACATTATTCCAGTTCTATTCTGAAGGCAGAATGATTAACTTCTTTACAGCCTTTTCTATAGTGCTCATCAGATGCTTCTAACTTGTTATGTGCAATTTCCTAGTTTTTGGAAAAGCATAAAAAGGAATGCCATTATGTGGCATCATATAAGTACTGCCATGATTCATACCAGCAGGGATAGACCAGACCTTTGCTGTCTTAGCTAACAGGTGTAAACTGCAGGCTGCCAGCATGGCCGAGCTAAAGGAGGTGATGCACATGCTTAAGCAAGTGATATTCACTGATATTTGCTGGCACCAGGATAGGAAGATTCAGAATTTTAAGGAGACTGAAGGATATGAAGGGAAAATACTCTTACGTGTTCCCACTCCTTTGTCTGTCTCATAAGACTGAACATGCCCACCCCTCAACCCATGTGTTTCAGCCTGGTTCCTTAGCCCAGTCTCATTCTTATCTATCCAATCTTACCTATCTATCCTTATTTCTTTCATTTTGTTACTGAGTTTATCTTTTCCCTTCCCTACTTGCTTACAGACTGAATCTCTGACCCCAAATATTTCCCATCACAGAGTCTTTTTCACCTCTCCTAAATTTTACTACCATCCCTTGACTAAGACATCATCAGAGAATACCCTGAGTTGGAAGAGACCCACAAGGATCATTGAAGTCCAGCTCTTGGGGCTACACAGGACAGTCCCAAGAATCCAAACATGTGCCTCAGAGCATTGTCCAAATGCTTCTTGCACTCTGGCAGGCTTGGTGCTGTGACCAATTCCCTAGGGAGCCTGTTCCAGTGCCAAGCCTCCCTTGACACAGCTTCATGCCATTCCCTCACATGCCATCACTGCTCACCGGAGAGATCAGTGCCTGCCCCTCCACTTCCTCTCATGAGGAAGCTGTAGAGTGCTATGAGGTCTCCCCTCAGTCTCCTCTTCTCCAGGCTGAATGAACCAAGTGACCTCAGCTGCTCCTCATATGGCTTTCCCCTCTAGACTCTTCAACATCTTTGTGGCCCTCCTTTGGATCCTCTCTAATAGCTTAATATCTTTCTTATATTGTGCTGCCCAAAACTGCACACAGCACTTGAGGAGAGGCTGCACCAGCACAGAATAGAGCAGGACAGTCACCTCCCTTGACTGGCTGGCAGTGCTGTGCCAGGACACAGTTTGCCCTCCTGGCTGCCAGGGCACACTGCTGACTGACATTCAACTTGCCATGCACCAGGACCCCCAGATCTCTTTCTGTGGGGTGGCTCTTCAGTCTCTCATCCCCCATTCTGTATGTACACCCAGGGTTGCCCTGGGGCAGGTGCCCTCATGAACTCATGCTGGCTGTGACCAATGACTGCATTGTCTTTCAGGCATTTTTCAAAAACTTGCAGAATAACCTCCTCTATTATTTTACCAGTCACTGAAGTGAGGCTGAAAAGCCTGCAGTTACCAGGGTTGTCTCTCTTGCACTTCTTCAGAATCAATGGAGTTTGAGGCGAATGAGCATTCACAGACTCCTTAGAACTCTCAGAAATACTAAGCATGTATAAGATGTGGGGTTTTTTAAAGTTTATAACTTGGATAACCTAGGAAGGATTTTCTTAGGGATGGTAAAATGCACATTAATATGTTACCCATTCCTGACAAAATCTAGAACCACTAATGCACAGCGAAGAAGGTGTCACAGAAGCCTTTAAGGTATCTTCTTTAACCTCATTTTCAGAAACAGTTAAGCCAAGTTGGGTGATGTCTTCCAAACTAAACCAGGCCAGAGCAGATGTGCATCTCAGACATTTTTATTCCAAATGACTACAGTTTCAGAAAATTGCAAGTCTCAGTATGTGGTTATGTCCATAAAATAAGACAAAAATGAAAGCTATTAGTATCATGTTGGCATCTAACTTGATGGCTGCTCTGGTATCAGTGACTTGTCTGAAATCATGAGCAAAGAATGTCATTCCATCTAGCCAAGTTTTTACTGACTGAATTTATAAAGGCTGTATTACAACAAAGTAATGTTATTGCCCCATATAAGCTTGATATGTGCATTGCTGTTTTGTAACCTTCTCCTGACATATGCCCCAGGTATTCATTTGCTATTTTTGTACTGAACATTCATTATTACCAAATATCTTGTCCCTTGCCTGTAGGTTCTACTATTTTCTCTCAATTATAACTTCACTTTACATTTGTCCTCTTGTGCACTGATACACCTGCAGCTTTGGAGTTGCCAGCAAAGCTTACCAGGACCACGTTTATGCCAGGAATTACAAATCTCCTAGCAAAGACTAAGCAGTCACATGGATATAGAATTCCTGTAAAAATTAGATTAGTCAAGACAGACTTCTAAAATCCCAGACAGACCTAGTAAGGGCTGCAGTTAACAAAACATATCATTGATGAAGTATGATTAACTGTTTTGATTTCACAAGAGAAGTGGATTTTGGTCTTCTGTGAAGCTCACTATATTATTATTACTATCATTGTTAAGCTCTAGGCCCTGTATCTGTAAGACAGTTTGTTTTGGGGTTGGCGCAACAGAAAAAAGCCCAACTTGCTAGGTATGGGTGTTACCAACAAAACCCATAAATGTGGAGTCACTGCCCCTACATAAGGCTGGAACTAAGCTGCAGCTTAAGATTAGTTTTATTGTACAATAAAACAAATTAGTTTTATTGTAAACTCATAGTTTATCTTGATTTAAGGAGGCACAGGACACAAGCCCAAGGTTTACAAGCCCCATATATATTGATATTCTATAGTTATTTGGTTCAGATCTTTCAAACATCAGTGTACTGCTTATTTAAAATGCATAACAGTTAGAGGGAAAAGCAGCAAAGACACAGCAGTGAACTGACTTCCAAAACTATGAGCTTTTGTCAATTAAAATATTTACTTTTGACACAAGTCCTAATTAGTTAAAAACATTCAATGCAGTCTTAAAATAGAGGTTCAAGCTGCCCAATTTATTCTTGGAACAGTTACTTGCTCTCAGGATTAGGAAGACAATGGCATCCAGAGCAAGCATTAGCCCTCTCCCCTCTTATTACAGTTAATCAGGAACATAAATACTATAATGGAGCTGAGCCCCTGCAAACTCACCAGGCTGTGCATAATTTCCACTCCAGCTGGATTCACTGTGAGCGCTTCATCATACAATTGCTTAGCCTCCTCCAAATTGCCTTTCATCTCTGCAAGCCTCCCACGCATGTACAGTACAGCATGAGATGTGGGGAAAAGACTAGCTGCCTCCTGGATACAAAAGCCTGCTTCTTTGAGATGCTGCTGCTCCATGAAGAGTTCAGCTAAAAAGCAAAAAAACCCAAAAACCATAAAGATAAAGCAAAAACCACCCTACCATTAGATGAAATAAAGTAGAGACCTTTCTTCACATTAATTATATATCACTTCCCTTAAGCATATTAAAACATGAGGCCATGATCCTGCACAGTGCTTACTACTATGGTTAGTGCTTACTATCACAACTGGATTCACTGAATGGATGTTTTCCTAATGCTAAAGGCTCTATACAGATGTTCATGGACATCATTAGGTGGTGTCCTGACAGAGGAGAGCCTTACAGATTCCTCAGTCAGAACGTAAATAGTGCTGAACTGAGCCCAAAGGAAGCAGAGCTGGTAGCTATTTGGAGTCATAATATGTATTTCCCAATAATCCAGGGGGGAAAAGAACAGAATAAGCCATTGCTGCCTACTGAGAACGTCAAACATGTCAGAGTAATAGGATACCTCTGAGCTGGACAATAGACAACTTACTTCAAAGAATATTTCCACATTTAAGAATATTATTAAAAGTGTTTCTCTCTGTTTATTTGTCAAGTTTATGAGATAGCTGTGTCTTAACTTTTCAGAGACTGTTAAAATCAAAAGGTTTTTATAATACAGACTTGTGCATTCACCCATTTACTTCCTCATACATTACAGAAAAACAAAATACAGCTCTTGGATGAGATTGCCCGTTTACTTGACCCTTCATTTACATGAACTATCTGCAACTATCTTAGCGGTTTTCTTAGAAAAAAACTGTAAGAGGCATCCTAATGTGCTTGAATGTTAACTTGTTAATAAATTCACATGACAAACAAATTTCAGAACATATCTCATGGCTGAACTTTAACATTAGTCAGGATTTGGTCTAGAAGATCGTTGGAATAGATGATTGTTATGCTGGACAGAAAGATCTTTGTGGGTCCCTTCCAAATGAAATAGTCTATTCTAAGTCTAGATTTATTCAATTTTACATTCTTTCAAAAGGTTCAAAGTGATGCTCAGTTTTAATTGCCAAGCATAACTGAAAAAGGAAATTGTGTTTTTTAAATAGATATATACATATATGCATATATGCACCTATGTATATAAAATTATTCTCTTTCTTCATATAGCAACAGTAGCTCTTTAGTCCATAACCTCATGTCCATGTTCTCACTGAGAAAATCAGTCTCTTTTTTTTTTTTTTTTTAAACTCATGTGGTGATGCAGTAAGTATTGACATTTCAAGAGTCCAATTCAAAATTACTAATTCAGGCTCCAGATTTAGAAAAACGATTCTGAAATTAGACACAACCTTAACTGCCCTGACTTTTCAAGGTAGTGAATATTCTCAGGAAGTCTTCTCTGAGGGGGGAAATTAGCCTGAAATTTCCTCTTAAATAGCTTTGAAACTCTGCCAGTTTCAAACACTGGGAGACCCAGATGACTGTAGGGACTTGGCATGGTGACGTGGAGCTTGCTGGGTAGAGGTGAGCAGGAGAGCATCTCAAAGGCAGTCCTGCCTGACCATGGAAAGGCTCCTCCTTGGTCTGACATGGGACTGTGTCCAGAAATAGCACTTCTACTGTTGTGTAATAGATTGTGTACTGAAATGACAGCATGGCCAAACACCCTTCCATTCCAAAGGTGGCCCTCCTAGAAGAAGGGTGAGACATTGTCAAGAAAATGATCAAGTATTTCTTAGCTCTCTCTAGGTTATGCTACAAATAAATGTCATTCTCCAAGGCTGTCAACATGAGCAAAATATTAGTTCCTTCATAAGAGTTACACTCTTTAAGAATGACTCATATGCATTTCTCTCTGGTTAATCATCATAAAATCTCTGCATGCATCCCTTCCCTTGGCTCCAAGAGGCTGCAGCTATCTATAATAACAGAAAGCAAGGCCGTGTACCTTGTCAAGCTGAGTATATGCACAGCCTTATTCTATAGTTTGTGGGAGGACAGTATTTTCCTTGCACTTCCAAGGAACAGAGCATTTTTCTGCCAAGTGCTGCATAGCAGCTGACGCCGTGCATGTGGCATTAATGAGGATGGGGATGTGCAAAGCAATGATTCACAGGCTGAAGATGAACACTTCATTTGCAAAGTTAGCACAAACTTAGTGGCACAAAAGAAGGGGTGAAATCCTGCCACTGGCTGAAGTCAACAGAAGTTCTGGATACTGCCATATTAAAAGCTCTATTAGCAACTAAGAGCATCATGTGACTTGTTTCATTTCAGAGAAGAATTGGGAGCAACAGGGTTTAGACGTGAAATCACGCACAGCCAGTGTTTCAATGCATACAAAATGGAGAGCACTTATTCTTTCAATGGTGCCTGTAAATCTTCTTCAGTAATAACAATTATTTAGAGGAAGTGCAGCAACACAGAATCTAAATAAGATCTACAAATTGTGTTTTATGGTATGGTAATGTAGCATATTAAAGTTCAGTCTGTTTCTTTGCAGGCTCAATAGTCAATAAAAAAATGATTTAATGGTGTGGGAGGCCTAATTTGCATAAAAAAGAATGAGAGGGGTGCCTTTTGGTTACAGAAGGAAAGGAGTGTTAAAATTTTTAGCTACCCAGCTAAAAATAGACATTAAAGGACATCATTTGGCCTGCATTAAAATGTGTTTTTCTGTAAACTCATTTTTCACTTCTATTACATACTCATTTTATTTACAGATTAACAAGATATGGTTATGTAACGTGGAATAAAAACACAGCTAAAACCAGAAATCAAACCCAAAACCAAGGACCTATTAAATATATCATGGTAATACCCTCAGTGATACTGAAAGTACTGAAACACCTGCTTTTGTGTTACCTAGGTTAGCAGCTTCCTCACCACTAGATTAATCAGCCTATCTCCTTATATAACCTAATTATGCTGGAAATAAACATCTAACCAAATTAGCAGTTCTTGCAAGGAAGTTCTGTTATAGAGACATGTCATCCAGTTCCACTCCAAAGCAGATCTTCCCAGGCTGACATGGGTACTGAAGATCTGTAATTCTTATCCTGTGAAAGGGTCAATGCTTCAGGAAAACACTTATGAACCTCCAATTGTTGGACTATGTCATTCTTGGTACTGACATTCTTCAGAGCTTTGAATCTAAAGGCAAGCTTCCTTGCCTGCCATCACTTAACACCATCTTCATAAAAACTTAAACAAATCTACATTTTGTATTGAGCTAAGTACCACCAAAAGCTCTCCAAAGCCGCTGAGCAGGGAGATGATGACCCTGGATGTACCACTCCTCTACTAGCCTCTCTGGAGTTTACTGCTAGAAATTCTGAGTGTGAATGATATTAGGAAATATTTCTGCATTTCTACCTACAGGTATGGACCAAGACTGTGCACTCCATGGATGGGCAAAGACAGGTTGAATGATGCACTGTCTCCTTTCATTCACTAACTGAAGCTTGTGCCTGCACTGAGACCACCAGCAACTATCCAGCTAGCTGACTTCAAAGTCCAGCCTAGCATGATTCATTCCTTTCTCAGATTCCCTTAATGCTTCCCATCTGTACTTTCTTGCAGTACTATCCGGCCTACTCTGCCGTTCTTCCAAACAAGTGTTGTCTCCTCTTGTGGCTATGGCCTCCTTTGTCTTGACTTACAACTAGACCGATACGCTAGTTTTAATGCTGGGCCCAGTCCCTGAGAGCAGCATGCATCTCCACTCAGATTATTATTAGCTCCTAGTTCTTCCAGCTGTTTCTGCTGGCATTTAAGCTCATCTACAATGAAGATCCTTAATCAAGTGAAAATTGCCAGAAGCGTATCATCTACTTGCTCTCCAAAGACCAGTAACACACAGACCAAGAGCACTTCCCAGAACACTGACAAAGCTGGGCATCCTACAGTCAGACAGTCAGACCCACAGTCAGAGGCATCACAACACTGTAATCCAGTCATGTCTACATCACAGTGCTAGTCTGAGGAACAGAGCTGCTTGACATCACTTCAAACACTGACTATTCCCCATTTCCTAAGTGTTTCAAAGCAGAGTCAAGTGTGGTAGTGCTTGTCACTGCAGCAACAACTGTAATTCTAGCCTAAAAAAAAATCAAACTGATTTGAAATGTTTTTCTGCAATGTGAACAACCCAAGAGTTAAAATTTCATTCCTTGCGAATCACATTTGGTGTTATCCAAGATGCAGCACTTAACTCCTACAAAGCAGACTGCTCCACATCACTTGGTTGTGTGTGCCTACCAGCTCCTAAAGCACTCTACTCTTGTCCACCCCAAAAATGCTACTGTATAGTGACATGGCCAATGTTACACAGACAAATGCCCAGCAGGATGGTATAGTGGGGAGCAGCCCTTCACACTTAAGAAGATGAGAGCATCTGTGAGGATGTGTAGGAAAGTGATTTCTGTTTCACATCATCTGCCTTCAGGAGCTATTAATGCTTGTTACAGCAGGAGCCCTTAGCCTGCTGGAAAGACCCACTCCTCTGAGACAGCTCTGCCTTCAGCAGTGACTACAGAGCTATTAGCATGACAAAGGGTTCTCCATTGCCTTTCCTTTCTGGCAGGTCAGGTTTAGTCATCGTTCCATGCCATGACACCACCCTGCATGCAGTAGCTTGACAATTTGTGGCAGATGAGACAGAAGATTCCTCAAGTCACATCTTGATGGCAATAATTTCATTTGATATCGAAACTGCCACGTGTTACCATCCACCTGTGCTCAGCCACTTGCTCTTTTGAATGAGGCAACAGATTTGCATCCTCAGAGGCTCTCTTTGCATGGAAACTGGTAGTTAACTGAAGTCCAGGGCTTTGAATTCCCAAGCTTTGGGGCTCACAGGGCCTGAAATGGCCACTAAGCTTTATTTACAAATGCAGCATTAGAGTGAAAGTTTCTGGAAGCAGCACAGAACTACCACAAGCTACCTTCTATACTAAATGACACAATCAAAACATAACATGAAGCACTACAAGCTAGCTGGTTCCTTTATGTCAAGTGAGGAGGCCTTGTTCACTGGTGAGGAAACAGATTTCCCAGCTGGGAGAAGCATCTACCTCATAACAAGGCCACCACTGAGTTAAGGGTGAAAGAGCACCTTTTGGCCTTTCTTGCACCCTCTCTTAAAACATGCATTGCTGCTTATTGTCAAAGAAAAGACTTCCAAGTCTTCATATTCCAGCCCAGTTAAGTATAAATTCCTATTTTCTGTCTCTGGTATGAATAAACATCCTGCCTCCTTCTTCATGACTATGTACACTTTATCACTTGTCCAAACTGACTGAGCAGCTGAGGATATGCTATTATTCTATGCTATATGCTATTGTTACTCTCAAGCCCTCCCTGGGTACCACTGGCAGTGCAACGGGTTTCACTCCATCTCTTGGCAAAGGATCTACAGACTGCTTAACAAAAAGCATTGCTAGCTGCTGCCTGTTTCCTTCACAAGTGCGAGTTCAAGACAGGAATGTTTGCATGTCCCAGATTTCAAGAAATGGTATGTGCTCTTTGAAGACTGTCCATGCCGAAGGATTATCAGTCCACAAAGTTTCATGTCCTGCTCCAGCAATGAGAAACATCCATTGCCTCAGGAATGGGGGAGGCAATCCAAAATACTCCATACTGATACAAAGTCATAAGAATCCTTTTGATTTTTAAAATTAATTATTGATAGAAAATAAAATAAACCAAGCTAGAGAGTGTGGATCAAAAGCTAGTATCCACCCTTGAGGATGTTCCAATGAAGAGAAATGGGGAATTTGGTGATCTCTAGCCTCCACCAGAAAAACCTTGTACAGAGTTGGCTAAACCAGGAGGCTTAGCAGAACCACTGCTGGCTTCTTAACTTCACTAATGACATTTCAAATGGGACCAAACCAGCTCACTTTACCGTTTCTATCTCCAGTGTGAAGCATTCCTAATCCCTCCCAGTAAGTAAATACTGCAGGGCAGCCATCTTTGCAGTACACCTTTATTCTCCTCAGTAATAGCTGTGTAACAAAGGACTCCCTCCTGCTCCTGCTTGCTAGGCTCCAGCTTTTCATGCTGCTATGTATCACTGTAAAGAGACACAAAAATTAGCACTGTTTATGCAGCTTAAGAACTCAAGCAGTGAATGGGGAAGTTCTAAATTTGAAATACTAAACTTTGAAAGCACTTTTTAAAAAAGAAAGAAAACAAAAATATTAGAATTGGTTCAACAACCAGTACTGCATCACAGGACAGTATCTGATCTATTCTGTCAATGTCAATAAAGATGTCTCCCAAACCTGATAAACACGTTTAATATCAGAGCTAATAACTTGCGGAGGCTTAGGATCGCTAAAAGCTCCAAGAAGGAAGAACATTTAAGTACCCATGTGCAAGCTATGCAAACACAAGTTGCACTGAGTGAGCTGAGGGGCAGCAGGGGAGGACCTGGCTGTGCCCTTGCCCACTGCCAACATGCCAGCTCTGCAGCCATGGGCCAGCCAGGGTTGGAAATTCCAGTCCAGTGGCCCTAACAACACGTTCTTGTGAAACAAACCTCATCACCTCTAATACAGCTTTTTCCCAGGAGCTGGCCCATATGGAATAAAATAAATAAATCACAAGTGTTTTGTGAAGGGGAAAAAAAAATGTTCCTGCTGTACATAACTCGGGGGAGCAGATGTTTTTCCATTAGCTCACTGTTCTCTGCTGCACTGGCTCTCTCTGCATTTCTTGTTTGTGGCATGTTCGTTATAAGATTTTTTTTCCTAGGGTAAACTTTAGCATATTTCTGAGGCAGCAGGTAGCCCACTCCAGCCCCACTGTGTGTACATGGAATAGTATCCAAGTCATTTTTGTCTAAATGCTCCTTTAAATTAGCCTTAGGGTCTACCTGGTGAGGTTGACAGGCTGAGCTTAGCAGGCATTTAGCCAAACATAGATCAAATTACCAGACCTACTTTGCTATGAGTGGCCATATTTGGTAAAGTATTGGGTTAGTCAAGAAGCTAAATTGTCAGATATAAAGTACTAGTAAAGACAAACAAAGTGGACATTGTAGTTAAAAGTAAAGCTTAAAATAATATAGTAACAGGAGCTGGAACATTAGAACTCTTATTAAAATTGGCTTGCAGCATTCTAAAATGCTCTGTATAAATAGAGCATACGGTTATTACTGCCTGGAAATATAATCACACATACTTCAGATACGAAATCACTCTAGTTACCCAAAGAGCTTAGAACTATTAACACTATTTCTTTTCAATACTGACATGCTTTGCTCTCTGGGTCAAAAGTGATCTTATAAAAATGTCGAATGAAGGTAAATTTTGGCCATAAATTTGAACTATTTCAACTATATTTTCCTTAGCCAAACAGCATGACTCTATTTTCTAAACAAAAAGGAGGAGTACTGGCATGATTTTAAAAAGTATTAGCACCAGTAGTCTCTAGGATTTCTCTTGCAGCTCTTCCTGCAGCAAGAGAGAGAAGGAGTTAACAAGCTTTACCAATAGCACAGAAGTTCTTTCTCTCTTCTCAAAGCTTAATTCAAGCTCTCAGTCATGAAAAGTAGAACAAAGAGGATAATTAGCACATGGACTACATGAAGACCACCTCTCCTGGAGCTGCACCACTGCAGCATGTGTACTCTACCACCATTCCTAAGTACCCGAGTATTCTCTGAAATCAGCTTTCTCAGACTTGGGGCCAAGAATAATGTTTAGCTTATAAATGTTAAAGTGTTCTGAGATGACTCCTTTTAAGAAGTCATTACATTTCAAGAGGACTGGGGGGGGTTATTGTTAAAAGGGACCAGACAAGCTGTACTAACAATCTTTGCTGCAGAACACTTGAAAACAAAGTACCCCTATTAGTATTCCAAGCATGCCTGCTGCAGGGAATGGACAACCTCTCTAGTCTTTGGGGACAGCACACCTCACACTCTTCCAAAGCTAACTGTGACTACCTGCAGGGAAAACGGGAACATATGGAAACCCACTAAAGAAAGGTGTTGAGTTCCCTGCTGCAGATGACTGCACTCCCAGGTGGTCCTGTAGGAGATGGCTGGACATAAGACTAACTGTGAGAATTCACAGTTCTATTTGGACACATGAAAGAGAAAAGGTCTCTTTCTAGAGACCACAGATCTATCAAGCAGCTCTTTGTTTACAGGAACCTACAAAAAAATTAGCTTGCCAGAGATCACTAGGCATTGCTGCAGGGAAAGACAAGGTACAGCATCTGTTATAGTGCAGCACAATTGGACTTAGAAGCAGCACATCCAAAGCTGCTGCTTTATTATCTTCCCTACAAAACTGTGCTGGTCATAAACCCAGAAAAGTTATAGATAAAAACAATAAGCCTATGCCCTCTCATGTGTGAGATAAATATCTTTATCACAGCACAAAAAAGATTAACTATTTGCACAGGGTTGACAGCCTTGCCGTCGGTCACTCTTAAAGGAATACACATATTCTCATGAGCCAATTGTGAAACCTGTTTGGGAACAAGGCCTCTCCAGCTTGGAAGGACTGAGGACTTCTTCAGAAAGCAGGAACTCCTATTGCAGCTGCAGGTGGAGGTTGATACAGTAAGGATTCTACTATGTAAGCACCACTGGATAGCTACCACCTACTAACAGTCCCTTTTGCAAATATATATGCTGACTCTGTGGCCTGGCCTGGCTGCTGGAGGGCTTTAAGAACAGCTTTGCATAGCTGTGGGATAGGTGATTTTATGTGCCTTTTTCCTATCTCAGTGCAGAAAGCTCTAACTGGAGTTAGAGCCAATGGTTGGCTGGTACTATTAGTTTTCATACCCTGGGATATGAAGAGGGATGGGAACTGTAATGGCTCTAATGGAACCCAGACAAGATTGCAACCTGGTGCTCTAAATCCATACCCACAGGCTGAGACACGGCCAGCTGCATCCTGTTGGTGTCTGAAAAGGATGGATGCTTTGTTATACATTTACCGTAGTATGAGGTTAGGAAATTGTAATAATTTTATCTAAAGATTTATGAGTCATGCTAAAAAGGTTAAAGTGTTAATGACAACAAAAACAACAATACACAAGTCATTTCCCAAAGGCGGATTAACGTTTTTTCCCCTTTAGAGATAGGAGGTATGAAAAAGTCAGGCAACTTGCCTGGAGCCACAAGATGAGTCATTGATTAAAAAAGGACAAGTCCAAGCCAAACCTGATAAAAATCTACAGCATACTGATGCAGCTCTTTCATGAATATGAAGGGACTTGGTATGCAGGCGTAGGAATGTTACACTAATCGCCTGTTGCTTTCCACAGCTGTTAATTTTGGGATGAGCTGCAATGCAAAAGCACGTGACTACCTCAAATGCCTTTTAGCCATCCATTTCTGTTTAATGTGTTGTTTGTGAAATATCTCTATTTCGGAAGTGATTAACTTCTTACAAGTATACTTGCTCCTCCTTTCTCCTCTTTCCAGATGGGAAAGATTCTAGTACTGAAGGTCAGTCACATCCTTTTGGACTACTGCACTCACTAAGCCCAGTGTAAGATCGACCCAATTCCAAGAAGTCCTCTAAGTGCCTTTCTCCATAGAGTAAGGACTACCCCAAAATACATCTCCTCATCCCTCAGGATACCAGAATGCATCAACTTCCACACTGCTGCCAGAAGAGAATGGCCAGTACCTCACCAAGAGCTTGTTAAGCTGCATCCATAACAATTACTGACTTCAGTAATGAAATTACAACACAGTCACAGTACGTGTTTTCAAAATATCAATCCTGATTCAAGTCCAGTTAAAAGTAAGCATGAAGCAAAACAAAGGTTTAAAAAATGATAGGGCAGAAAAGTTACAGCTTATAAAAATAAATTCTATCCAAAAGAAACAATTAACACCGTTGAGCAAGGCACTCGATAACCACTGAAAAGCAATCATAGCAATTCACAGGTAGGTCACAGCAAGCACTAGGTCTTTATTGCTTTTGTCTTTTCAGACAACAGCAAAAATGCAAACTGCCTAGAGCTATCTGCAGACGATGGACAACAGACACCTGACTTCTCATCACAATAAACTCCATATTTTTTCCTCCCCACTAGCCTTCTCTGCAACCCTAAATCAGGAGTATAAACTGAATAAAGCAAAATCTTGCTGGTGATTTTGAAGCCTACAGCACATCACTGAAGTTTACATACGCACAAGTCATTAAAGGGAACACCAGTGATTAACCAAAAGGATGATACATTCCATAAGGTGACTTAGTCAAATTGTAACAAAAATGTCACATATTTTCTTCTAGAACTGAAGTTTAATTGGTAGGAAAAGGCTCACAAAAACAGCAACAAAAATCTTTGCTGAGAAGTAGGGTGAGACTGCCAGATTTTATGTGAGAACAGTCAATTGCACAGATTATCTAAATGAGAATTTGAAAGGTTCTCCTGCATAAAGAAGACCGAATTATCAGCCAGGTTCCAGTGGGGTCTGCTTTTTTTTCTTCATTACCAATGGTGAGACATCTAAAAAGCAATCACAGCACTCAAAGGTAATTTCAGGCACACAACCGTGGGCCCAGTTGTGGAAGAAAAGCTGTGTCTCATAAGAACAAAATTGTTCTAATGAACTCTTTCTATCAGTTCTGAAATGTTGTAATGCAAATGGCAGAATGTGCTGGGCAATTCTGTTCCTCACCAAATGTCCTACATAAAACCCTTCCATAAGTTTGGAGATCGGGTACAAGCTCTTCTCACTGTTCTTTTTTCTCTTTATGCACTCTGCTGTAGCATCTCTGCATTAGTGTCTCAAACTGATACACAATCTACAAGTCCTTGGGAGACTCAGTCTCAAGGATAAAGTCAGTGGAGGACTTGCTCTTTTAAATAATTTTCACTTTAACCTCAGCAAAGATGGGAAAATTCTCAGTCTAAATCACATTTATTTAATACATGGTTTGCCCAGTCTTATTACAGGGAAACATACAGGAAGAAGAGAATGAAAAATAATTGTCCCTATCAACTACCATTTGTTAATGAAGAACTTCCTACCCTTGTTTTTTAAAAAAGCATATTATAGCGATGACTGAAGTTTTCTGTATGTTTTAGAAAAACAGAGGTGAGCTGAGCTGAAAAATCACACTACAACAGTATTTTTTGGTCAAAAATCAAATAAGTGGTATTTCAAAAACCATCTGGGATAGAGAAGCGGATTCTCTGCTGGAATCAAGCGATTTTCAGCTACTCTGTTGATACTTAGGTCATCTCATTCACCTCTGAAGGGAAGAAGGAACTCCAGGTGGTCCAGGACTTACCAGCTTGTAGCCAAATTTGCTCAAGAGTTGTCCACAGCTGCATAGGTCCCTGCTTCATTGTGCTGCTCTGCACAGTTATTTCAGACATAGCCTGTTCCAGTCTTGAGGCAGCAAGGGAAGAGGCTCGCTGTGATCCTATGGGCCAAACACACAAGAACAATAATGCATTTTACACTTTAGGCTATTTCTTTCATTCATTAAGGTAGCAGGTCTGATCCTCCACTCACTGCATCACCTTTATGTAATAAGAACTCTACTGAATTCTGGCATGACCAATTGGAGAACTATGTCTTATAAAAGGTTAATTTACTGAAAAACCCCCACTAAATTACCCAAGGGCTGCAGCTCAAACAAGCAAATTAAGAGGCAGACAGTAATTTTATAAAGGTCTGCTTAGCATTCATCAAGGAAGCAACCATATTTTGCTCATTTGGGAAGCAGAAGTCTACCATGAAATATTTCCCACAAATACTTCTTAATAACCCACTTTATAATCACAATCACCATACAATTACAAATTGCAGCCCACTAATGTAAAAACTTAGTGCAGCATTACAGAGTAGCTTAGCAGCATTCACACAGCACACGTTTCAAGTGACATCAATATTGTTCTACTGATGTAGAGGCAATGTGGTTTTTCATTTAACCTTGGGGAGTTGAGAGTTCAGAGCTTTGACTATATTAACCTTTAGTATGCACTGTAACATTTACGCAAGAATAAAGTATTTGGCGCCTACATCATGGGACAAAACATCACATCAAAAGCTTCTCCCAGGAGGAGTGAATGGACAGAGACCACGTTCTCCACTACAGCAAGTGGGATTGTACTGGTGAGTTGACCTCTCGGAGGTTACCCAGAAGTATGGTAATGAAATAAGAAGCTACAAAATGAGATTTCAGAGTTGGCTTTGTAAAGCTTTGAGAAATAAATATTTTAACATACATAGGTTTCGTGTGATTTTTAAAGCTGCTAAGCTCTTTCTCTGGAGAGCTGCTGTGACTGAAGCACTTGTGCTGATTAGCATTGCTTTTGAATCTCTCTCTCACACAGGTTGACCTCACAGACCACAAGATCCCTAAGCTAAAATCTCACTTTCTCCCACCGCACCCACCCTGAGGGAGCAGTAAAGCCTAGGAACAGGTACTGGGAGAAGCTGGAATAGCTCTGGGCAAGGGAAGGGACTGAAGGGATAAAAACCCCTTACAGGGCATATGCATTATGTGGTTTCCCTGAGAGAGACAGCAGCTTTTCCAGCTGGAGCATGCTGAGATGGTTGCCCAACCACACCTCACCAGCAGACCAACACATCACCCATGGCCAGGGCGCTGGCAGGTAGAGCAGTGTGAGTCCCTCAGCAGTGGTCTCCACTCTGGATGCTGAGCAGGGAGTCACCCTTGACCCAGGCACGAGGGGAGGCACATTTCTGCACCATGCTCCTGTGCCAGGACACCTGTGCGAGCGCTGTCTAACGGGAGGCAAGTGTGTCATGGCTTGGTAGAGACCACAAGTGCAACTCCAAGCCCCGAACTGCTACGGGAAATATTTGTCCCATTATCTCACCGCTAACTAATGTCATTCATTTCAAGCAGGAGAACTTCAAAACAGCCCTGCAGCGCAGGCGCCTCCCACGGCTCCCTTGGAAAATGCAAATGTGCTCTTCCTAGATGCATTTCTTAAATTCCTACATATTTTCAAAGACATTCTTGATCTAATGTTCCAAGAGATGACAGTGCAGTAATGTAGCAATTACAGCTTTAACGGTATAGTAAAAGCAATTGAGCTTTGCAGGGAAAATTTATTATATTTAACAGTTTATTTAACAGATCCATCTTCAGCCTGTTTCAGTGCACGAGATTCCTCCCCCTTGCCCTGCCCACTCACACTTGTCTCCCCCGGTTCTACCTCCACCTAGGAGAGATTTCACCGAAACATCCAGAAATTCAAGTCGGACTAGAGCTGTTTAACACAGAGAAGCCTACCAGGCACTTATTAGCCCCAGCTATCCAACACACAGATAGCTTCTCTGCACAGCAGAGAACAAGTAAATGAACACGTGAACATTTAGTGATGTTGTTAAGAGCTCTTGAAGTTAGGGTAGACCTCTTGCCTTCTAGATTGGCAAACCTGGAAAGAATGACGTGCTTTGGAGATTGTGTAGTCAGCCTAACAAGATTCTTACTCCTGATAATGTTAGCATGCTTTGAAAGCAACTTTCATTATCATATTTCTCTGCCAAGACTGTCCTCTTCCAGAGATTTTCTGGGGCTGTGTTTCTTGCAAGCACCCATATGTAATGCTGGGCTGTTTGCACTGGGTGGGCAGATGGGCTGGTGTTTTATGCACATCCTCACAGAGCTCAGGGAAATCCTCTTTTCCTTGCAAGTCAGTCCAAGGGAACTATGTCACTGTAAGTTACCTTTGTGCATTTTGGAGAGGTACACATGCTGTCGTGAGGCTGAACAGCCACTTAAGATCTACTAAAGCATTCTTCCCACACAAAGCAGGCGTTAAAGGAGTATCACAGTGAGCACTCAAAGGAGCACAAGTTAGCTGCCCTTCTTCCTCTCTTCAGTAGCCCAGTAGTTGCCAAAAGCGAAATGTGAGATTGAGACTGATCTTGCCCAGTGCAGTGGGGATCTGCACAGCCATAAAAAAGGGAACTCAAGTTACTTAGTGATTTCCAGCAGAGGCTCTTTGCATTTAACAGCCTTTGGACATTCCAGTTCTTTGATGTTTATTTTGTTTCCCTTTTTTTCCAGCCTACACAAGGAAGCAAACCTCACTAGGCAGAGATCATTCTATCCCTTCCCATCCCTGCCTGGCCTCAGACACAGATACACTCCTTGTTCTATACAGCATGCCAGATGAAAAGGCTCCCTCCATCTCAGCCCATACCTCCACTTTTGCCACCGCTGTTACTGTCCATCTCTGCTAGGCCACTCACAGGAAAGCTCCTTAAAGCCTTTCTGACCAAATAAGAGAAGGGTTTTGCCAGCTTGGCTCATCTGGACTGAAAGGGGCTCAGCCACAGCTCTGAATCTCAGGCAGACAATACGGTGACACTAGGAGTGGGCTGATGGCTACTGGAGCCACAAGAGTATACCCCTAACACACACTGTCTCCTGAGAGAGGAGGTCAGCATGCATGGCACTGGCATGACTGACCTCAGGGTGGTAGGCTGAAATAGAAAAACTTCAAGCAACTTTACAAAAAAATAAATCTGAACGTCTCATTATAAAATATCACTTCCTAAAGAAATGTAGATCTTTATACGCTAAAAAAACCTGCCCACAAAACGTGTCTCGCAGAACTTTAATGTCATGCCTCAAAATACATGCAAATGTTGGCATAAGGAGACATCACATCAATTGGTTATTTTTGTGAAGTCTCTTTCTCCATTTAACAGCTCGGCTAGACAGAATATAAACTTCACATTTTACAATAAAGCCCTCCACACATTTTGGAAATAACCCATAAAAATATAACAAAACTGATTTTGTCGTGATGAGCTCTGCATATAAGCCATACAAAACATATCTAAATAATTTTAAAGCACTGTTCTAGAGTGTTATAAGACCAAAATGACCAAGTATAATATTTTGCATCTATGAAAAAACTGCCATCAAAATAGAAAATGTACCTCAGTAGATTTACTAGGCTTATAAGAAATACAGAATTCCCTAGCCTAAATCACTTCAGGCAAGAGCATTATAAGATAAGACTAAATCAGAAAAAGAATGAAACAGCAAGGCAGCTGACTGATATCGGTGAATTTAGTTAGGAACACTGCTTCAGTTAGGAGAAGATGAAGAAAATAAAGACGAATTAATCTTCCTGGCAGCAAACCTAAAATTCTGGCACAGCAAATAATCTCATTGTGGTCTGACTGAGGGAGAGGCCAGTGTCAAACCCGGCCACAGTAACCCCCCCACCCCCTTCAGTGACAAGTCCAGAGATCACAGAGCGCCTGTGCATTACAGCGATGCTGCCGCATGCTCCCAGGGGATTTCATGAGGAGACCAGTGCCTGTTCCAGAAAGATGCAAAGTATCAGACCTCCTCCCTCCTTCAAAGCAGCCAGCCACAGCTGCAGCTCTGGGAAAGCATGTGGGTGAGAGGGGCTAGAGCTGAATGCTTCAGTCTCACCCTCTCCTATCTTCAAACAGGCTCCCAACCAGGACAGTAGACCCAGCTGCCTCCCTTCTGCAGATGGAGAACCGCAGCACCTAGAGCCTGCAGAGCAGGGAGCCACACACCTCTGCTGGAACCCACCAGTGCCAGCCCTGCACTAAAGGCTGGTGGTGTAGTTACAGTACTCCATCCTTACGTCCACTGTGGGGGCAACTAACAGCATGGAAACCTGGATTCTCAAAGTGGAGGAGGAATATATTTCTTGGCTAAAACTAAACTGCATTCAGTGCAAATCACTCTATGTGCATGAAAAACTGCTTAAAGCTTGTACTTTACACTAATTTGCTCTTTCTGGCAGGCAGCACCATGGCATACAACACTTTCTATTGAACTATGGCTGCTAGGACTGGGCTAAGAGCAGGCTGGAACAGATCCGCAACACAGGTGCTTCTTGAGAAGGGCACTACATGCCATAGAATCATAGCATTTAGGGGTTGGAACAGACCTTACAGATCATCGAGTCCCGTCCCCA
>NW_008676289.1:111803-124052 GCF_000695815.1 Acanthisitta chloris
TCCACCCATCAAATCCATGTCTCTCCAATTTAGAGACAAAGATATCATGCAGGACAGTATCAAACGCCTTGCATAAATCCAAGTAGATGATATCAGTTGCTCTGCCCCTATTCATAAATTCAGTGGCCTCATCATAGAAGGCCACCAAACTCATCAGGCATGACTTGTCCCTAGCAAAGCCATGTTGGTTATTGCTAATCACCTCTTTTCTTTTCATGTGCCTAAGCATAGCTTCCAGGAGAATCTGCTCCAAGATCTTGCCAGGCACAGAGGTGAGACTGACTAGTCTATCGTTCCTTGGTCCTTCTGGTTTCCCTCTGTTGAAAATGGGGGTTATGTTTCCTTTTCTCCAGTCATCGGGGACTTCACCTGACTGCCAGAATTTCTTGAAAATTATAGATAGTGGCTTAGCAACTACATCTGCCAGTTCCTTCAGGACCTGAGGATGAATCTCATCGGAACCCATGGACTTATGCACATTCAGGTTCCTAAGATGATCCTGAACCTGATCCTCTTCTACAGTGGGTTTAGGGGTTTCATCCTCCCAGTCTCCACCTTTGGCCCTCTTGGTCTGATCAGAATGGCCAGAGCACTTGGAGCTGAAGACTGAGGAAAAGAAGTCATTAAGGACCTCAGCCTTTTCTATATTCAGGGCAGCCAGTTCTCCCATTTCCTTCCAGAGAGGGCCCACATTATCTCTAGCCTTCCTTTTACATGTGGCATACCTGTAGAAGCCTTTCTTGTTATCCTTAATGTCCCTGGCTAGCCTCAATTCCAACTGTGCCTTAACTTTCCTGACTGTCTCTAGCTTGTCTTACAGCTTCTCTGTATTTTTCCCAGTCCAAGTCCATGTTCCCAGTCCATGTCCTCCTCATGTCTAGAGGGCACTACATGTCCAAACATGTCTGAGCTTTGCTGTCACCCAGTAGAAGGTGCTGCAGGTCTGCAGCAGAGCAGGAGTCAGAAGTGAGGTCTTTGAAGGGTGACACACCAGCACATCAAAATACTACAGGTTTTACTGATGACAATTTGGTCTCTAAATCTCAAACCGTGCTGTGAAGTGGGTATAGCCCAAATCTGGCCACTCTCCTTTCTCCAAACAGTTACAAAGTAAGGTCAGGGATCTCCAGAAGAACATGGGATCCACACCCAGAATGCATTTGATTACCATTAAGCTCCAGCTAGAGCTGAAGGTGCAGGGATCAGTCCAGGCTCAGCCCCACAGTCTAGGCACCATAAACCACACACTGCTTCAGCAACAGGGTAAGAATTGGATGAATAACAAAAATACTGCCACAAATATTATTTTGGGGTTTTTATTACTTTTCTAAGTAATGCCTAGTGGCTGATAGATTCTGCAAACTATCTACAGTGTTTTCTAAACCACTTTCATGTATGCACTGAAAATGAAAGTCCATTTTAATGCCCAACATCAGGAATGACAGGATATGTTTCACAAATCTTCAGAATTATCTTCAAGTTATGACTATCCTAAATGATTCTGTATCTCCAGGAAATTTTCGTAATATATCCACTCCCTTTTCCAGATAATTTTTAATATGCCAAACAGCACATATTTGTTTAGTAATATTCTCTTCATCTATGTATCCTGTGTTTGACCTGCACTCTTTAATTAAGCCAAAGACTATAGAACACTGTCATATAAACAATGAGAGAAAGGACCTATACAAAATACAATGACTCATCTCAGCAAAGAGTAATAAAAGAGAAATGGAATGAAGAGATTAAAAATTACACAATTATGTGTGTATAGGATCAGAAAGATTACAATGTCATAAATATAGACCATAAGGGTTTAACACTACAAACAAGAGAGCAGACATGCCGCATAATGTTTTGAAGTTTGAAGGCTCAAAACCTAACCTTGCAATGCTTTTTAAGGATTGGTGGGTGTAAATGGGGATTAAACACACATTATTTATTAAAAGTCATGTACTTAACACATAAGAACATGTTCTCCATCTCAGCCATATATGCTGAGCATATGATTTCGGTTTGGCCAATTCCGAGTGGTCACAGTTAAGATTCAACACACTCTAATTCCCTAGCCCCAAAGCATGAAACTTGTTTATGTATTAGTTTTTCTTTTGGTTGTTTTGTTGGTTTTTTTTGGTTTTTTTTTTTTTTAATTAAGCTTTTATATACTTCTTGTCCAATTTCTGAGTTTGTGGTTCACTTTTTTTTTTGCAAGTGTTTCTTCTACAAGGATAAAAATTTGCTTCCCTTAAAAAACCCTCCAAGTGAAAAGGCAAGCTTCTCACACAATCATCTGATCTTGAGAGTTAGGGTTTTAAAGGAAGCACCAAATATCACGAGACTTATGATAAAAATCACAAGCCAGCAGCACTCTCTGAAAGCTTCCTTTCCCCCTCCTGCCAAGATTAGCTTTGATGTCTCAATTATTTCCATCTGACTGTATCTGTTACTGTGAATATGTATTTACTATATAATAAAGCATCAGAAGGTTTATGCACAAATCTCAAAGCAAATCACTGTCTAATATGAACTGACACACTCACTCAGCTTTCCAAAATCAACAATAGCAGCTGCCTTGATCAGGACCTCTAAAAAGGATCAAATAGGGAAGGAGAAAAAAGGACTGAATTACACAATTACTGTAGTAGTAAAGTGAACTCTCATCTAATACCTTTCATGCTCATCTCAATGAACTTTGCAAAAGAAAGCAGAAACTCATCTCTGTTTTATGCATGGGGAAGTCAAGGTACAGGCAAAGCACAGTAACACATTCTGCAGCAGAGCTGGCCACGGAGACAGATCTGAACTTCCCGACCACCAGCCCTGCAACAGGGATGCACGCAGTCCACCACCCTTGCCAAAGAAAAATGAAACATTCATCTCTCACGAGAGCAGGCATTTAGGACAGGAAAGCACAAATCTTGTTTCCTCACCAGAATCGGTATCATGAGCATCTGGGAGAGTGAGATGTAGTCCATTATGCTTTTTGATCACTGGTGTTTCGGTCACACTACTTCCTTTCTCAGAGCCACTGTAAAGAAACAAAACTGTGTTACCTGGCCTTCTCTCAGTGGAGAAACATTCCACTCAAAGCGGGCAATAGTCTAGCTGCTACTGGAACTGAAAAATCGAAGTTTCTAGTTGCAAGAAATCAGCTTCTTGAATGTATTAACACCCTGCCCACTGCCAATGGACAGGAAGCTCAGAGACACAGTGCCCAGCAGTAGCTCTAGGACACATATTGGTGTTTAGTTTATTTGGCTGTTGGGAGTCTTTGCAACCCACTGGACAAGGAACATGTTGGCAGCTAGAAGTCAAATCAGAGAAGGCCAACCAGCAGACCCATACCCAGGAAAAACCACCATCCTTTGGGCTTGTCTGCAGAAGAATTTGTTCACAGGTCTACTGTGCTGATCCTTTTGAAACAGACCAATTACCACCTTCCACTCAGGTGTTAATTTCTTCATTTTTTCATTTCAAAGCACTTATTTTCTCCTCATCCACCTTTGTTCTGTTCAAAAAGAGGAGGAAGATAAAAGCTACCACATAGCACTGCTTTATGAAAAGGGGGAATAGCAGGTCTGCTCTTCTACTAGACTTCTGTCCTCACAGGAAAGGGCTTACAAAGGGTAACTCCAAAAAAAACAACGCATCATGTGCCTAAGAAAAAAAATCATTTAACACAGATCTCATGAGCCTTCCTGTCACCACATAGTCTGCCATCTCTCAAGGATCAGTGGTGATAGTATCTCCTCTCATCATCCATTAAGGGACAAAATATCAAAAGGAAAAGTGACTGCCCTGGCTACTTTTTCTGGCACATTTCCAAGCCTGCAGCTCAGCCTTTGGACACTATTCCTCCCAGGAAGCAAGCTGCCAGAGTCATGATTGCTATGGATGCCCCTGTCTTTCAGTCCAATCAGTCCTCTGGTAGGGATTGCACAGAATTCTCTTGAATTGACATTAATCTAGCAGAAGAATTAGATTGGGATTGCTATTCCATTTTAAACTCAATTGTTCTGTTATCACAGAAAACAACAGCAAAAGACAAAGCAAGTCTTGTCCTTCCTAGCTAAAAACCTAGGACTGAAAGCCACTTACTGTCATTCATCATAGTAGTAATCATATTTACAATAGCTAAGTAACCTTTTACGTGGGCTTTGGGATCAAACATAATGATTTCTGTTAATGGACCCTGAACTCTTGGGCACTTGACTGCGCAAATCTCTGTCCTTGAATGGGCCTTCCTGTCTTCCATACTGGATTCCATACCAATACCTCATTTGAGACTATCATGTGGTGACAAATAGAAAGGAAAATTAAAAATTCTCTGTCCCGTGCCTCAGCCTTGCCCAGCCAGACGTGTCCTGGCTGGGAGCTGCTGGTGAAACTGTAGGGGCAGCTCTGTCTTACCAGTGCATTCTGTATGCAGGAACAAGGCAGCTGCACGTCCAAATACTACTCTCATGAGGTGAGTGCTGCTTTGATGCAGCAGTCATCACCATGGAGTCACTGTTTAGGCACATGCTGAAACACTGGCTTATATGCTGTACTCTGACACCAAGGACCTGTGAGGAGATTGGTGAGTGGACTAAGTTTGGCCACAGTCAAAAATGACCACAGGAGAGCAGCATTCACAGAAGGCTGGATGAGTTGGCCTCAGTTAACAAAACACACCTCAGTAGAGTCAACAGCATGGCCTTTTAACTGGGAAAACAGACTAAAATCCCAGGCTGAAAACCAAGTGGACTGCATTGTGCAAAGCAGCCACTCCCAACGACTTTATTTGTCATCCTGGAGAAGGGCTGAAAATTAACTACTCCCTAAAAGCTGCAGTACAAAACCTTCACCCAAGAAAGTTTTTCCATGCACTATGGAAGGGATAGTAGCCAGATGATTTGCCTTCTGCATACAGCACTGGGAAGGCTGACAGCAGGACATGCTGCCACTCTACTGCCCATGTTTTTGAAAGGTAGCTGATACAGTGCACAAAACGGTGACAAAAATGCTAAAGGGAACACTTGATTGTGAAGGACTGCAAAGGCACCAGTTTGTCAGAGAGAACTAGTTTGTCAGACTTGAGAATGGCATATGAATAGCTGCCTAGAGACAAAATACTGGGCCCTGAAAGACTCTTTAGTCTATCAGAGTCACAGTAAGATTGCAAAGCCAGGAAACTTAGGCTAGACAAATCCAACCAAATATAACTAAAGTGCCAGTTAATTGTGTGGGCGATTATCTGCTGATTGAACTAGTAAAGAGTAAAGGGTGCAACAGCTCTCAGCTTTGTGTAAATACAAGCTTCACTTTTCCAAGAGGCCTTAAAAAGCGTCTGCATCCAAGTCCCACTGATAAGAATTCCCTTAAATTCCTTTGCAAGCCCTGCCCAGAATGTTTTACATATTTGTTACCTGATACTGCTGCAATTTGCTTAATACAAGGGGCTTCCTGGGACACTGAATCCAGCCTAAAACTGCAGGTACCAAGTTCATTCTTGTTACCTTTCAAGTAGGGCTTCTCAACAGAAAATACTTTACGATGCATTTTTTGAGAGAGCCGAAGAAAAAAAAGCCCCGCTGGGAATAGCAGTGAAATACACAGAGATCCTAAAAGCAAAAGTGAAGCAATTTGTTTTGTTTAGGCTTCTATGGCTAAAGCTTATCAAAAGCCTCTAACGCTATCACATCTTGGGTTTTTAAGTAAAACAGCCAAAGCACAGCTTGGGATCCAAATGCATTCCAAATGGCTGAACTATTTATTTTTCTGTTTTCCAATGTACTTTCTGGCTTGCAGACCCCCCTGCAAGAGTAAATCTTCCTCAGTCACAATTGTTCAGTGTGGATTTGATCAACTTCATGACGACTACTCATGAATCTAAAGATTATTCATGTGAGAGGCACATGATTGAATTCTTCATTAAAGAGACTAAGGCCTAAGGAAATCAATGATTCTGGTCTGTAAGAAACCATTTCTCTGCTGCTATGTAAATATCTTGATGTTTGTGTTTGGTCTGCTGCTCATTAGCAAAATCAACAAGAATTACTAATAAACCCTCAAGGACAACTTGTATATAGACACGCATCATTCTGTACATATACTTCTGGTATTTATAAAGCTTATGTAAAGGCATACTGAAATTGGGGAACAACACAAGCTACATCAGCCTGCTGTTGTGACTGTTGCTACCCAGCATGCTGTTCTTCCCATCAAACACAACCTCTGTGGACATTATGGGTGAAAGGTAAGTGCTATAACATTCCCAAGACAGTTGTACAGTGGTACCTTGACTAGAACAATATCCAAAGGGTGTGGGAAGGAAGAAACCCCAACTCGGTATCTTTCTTTCACACTTCCTAAACTTTACCTTTCAGTGGGGTAGCACATGAAAGGGAGGAAATAAACAGGGAACACAGCATTGTTTAAATGCAGATTTACTAGGACAAGGCAAAGGAGAAAGATGCTATATTCTCCACTCCTTTCCTTGCCCAGTTAGCACCAGGCTGTGCAACCAGCATGCAACCACAGCATATGACAGAGTTTGGCGGTGTGCCTTTCCTTGACTTACTCACTTCAGGACTGTGTGACCCCCACACATTCCTGGGTGGTGCCAAACACTGCAGACTGTGAACAAGAGCTGATGAATGCTCAGCACTATTGGGGTAAAAAAAAAATCCTACCCCTCCATTCTGAACATCCAAATATGTTTAGATGTTTGGATCAGAAACTGTTGGTTCAAACTGCTTCTTCAGTATTAAAATTTGGTTTTGTCAGTGGTTTGGGGTGTTTTTTTAAAATAATGACTATTAAAATCTTGTTGTTTTTTTTTTTTAAAATCACAGCTAAAAATATTACTCATATTTTAAACAGTACTATTTAATACCCTTTTTGCAAAATAACTTAAGTTTCTAGAAAATTAGAGAAGATAACCGCATCTCCAATAACAGACCTGAACTCGCTATAGTGGAGAAAGCCTACCTGTGCTGTAAAACATTATATACCATCTGCCACCTCTGCAACATATGTCTGCATGTCACCAGAGCCTCTTCAGGTCCTTTATGTATCCTTTCCAGTTTTACTTTGGTGAAGAGTAAGCTGCAAGATGAAAAAGAATAACTCCTGTTTTATTGGCATCTCATAAATGTGGAGAATCAGTATCATTCGAGTGAGACCCTGGCAGGCAGCACTTTTACTTCTTTGTATGTGCAGCAATAAAAGAAAGCACCGTAGCACAAAACATTTCATTTGGCTCAACTTTCATTCCCCACAAGGAGATGAGAGGATTAACAATATTCCTCAGCTGCAGTCAAATTTGCGTCACAAAGCTGGCAGGACAGTGTTAAAAGCAAAGCATTGCAAAGCTAACAAGGTGAAACACATCCTGAATATCATTTTATTTGGACAGTAGTAAAAACAGAAAAAAAGAATGGCCATTTTCTTCATCTGGCATTATCTTGTAGCACTGGATTATATAATAAATTTCTGACAAAAACCCCAGCACACTTAATATACATAGACAATTATGTAATGCCTCACAGGAAGGAAATGCTTTTTATTAACCCCAGCTGGCAATCGTCTCATGCCCCTAGGCAAGACAGCTGATAGCCTTGTACATTCTTGTTCTAGGTAGTGTAACTGCTGCTACTATTCTTATACCTAGAGAAGACGTACTTGCACAGATCACTGGAATTCAGCAGAATCAGGTTATGCAGAGGTTAGAAGACAGATTTGGCTATGACACAACCTAGCGCTTGCTGCTAGCATGGCTTTTAGTGCCATCCTTCACAACACCCATTTTATTTTAATTGCCAAGATATTTTAATTTATTTCTTATTCACTACTGTAAATTTACTTCTCTGCTTTAAATATTTTCATAGAGTTCAACATCTACACATTTTTAATTCACTCTGGCTAGTGATTTATCCACTGGATGCACACATGTGTACATACATGCACACAACAACAGCTGAATGTTAAATATCCTAAACCCAGGGATTTTGAGGGGGGAAAGGCTAGCGGGTGTGCATGACCAAAATGTAGCCCAACTGTATCAACTGCTATAGGGAAGTCTGCTCATGGCTGCTGCTACAATTTGACCTCATAGGACAAATGTTCAACTAAACTCCCCAGGTACAAACACAGACTATGAAAGGAAGAAGATTCATAATCAATGGAATTTGTCCTTTACTATTTTACATAAGCACTTTATATCTTTGATTTTCTTGTTACTGATTTGAGCAAAACAAATACTAATAGAAACATCCCCTGCTCTTAGAGACGCTGATCCTCTAACTGAAAGGAAGTGCCCTTATTATGATTCAGGTAGTTATTTTGGGGCTAGATCCACAGTCTGATCAAAAATTTTGCTGGGACAAAGAATATAACAGTGAATGCACTGTTAATTAAGATGAGCCTGGATTCAAAGGAGTGGTTAGCAATGAAATCTGGCCAGTGATGCCTGCTGCTCTGTCTGCATCCCTAGTGAACTGGGCTCATAAGAACAAAGCTTGTTTCAATACAACAGAATGCAGAATCAATCACTTAGGTACAAGGAATATATATCACACTAGAAAGATGGGAGGCTATTCCCTGGAGTGTAATGGTATTATAAAAGATAGCTTCATAAACGTGAAGGTCTTGAGCAACAATGCAATTAAGAGGTCAAGCAACCCTTAGCATCCACATACGGAAGCGCAATCAAGTAGGAGCTGGAAGACATGGTTATTCCTGATCATTCCTAGCATCAGCAAGACACTTACTACAATTCTGTTTCTAGTTCTTGCTCTAACTCCAAAAGACTACTAAAAATGGGATGAAGTTCAGAAAAAGGTTATGCAAGTGATCTGAGGGCTAAAAAAACCACTTATTTCATCAGAGGCTTAATAAGCTCAGTTTATTTGGTTTAAGCAAGGAGAGGCAAAGAAATTATTCTGCTCCAGCCTGCAAGCACCTACACGGAGAAGTATCTCATTGTGAGTCTTTGATCTAAAAGAAAAGGTATCAGAAAATCTAAAAATTTGTTGGAAGCTGAAACTAGTCAAATGGAAATTTGTAAATGCAGTCAACATAACTATGAAGAAACATAATCTTTGTAGCAACTACCTTGTGTGCGCAATAAATTCTGTAGTCATTAAAACCTTTTCAGCAAGACAGGATAACATCTGGAAGGCTATGGTAGTGTGCAAATAGAAGCTATGGGTTTGAAGCACAGGCTCATGAATGAGCTTCTTCGGGCTGTGCTGTGCAGAAGGGTGAGACTGCATCATCACCTTCCTTCTGGAAATTACTCTATTAAAAATATTCTTCTAGTCCCAGAAACAAGCACACTGAACAATCCAGCCTATTCTAAATGCACAGAATACTTTCTAAACCACTACAAACTTTCAAAACTAAAGACCTTCTAAAACACTGTACCACCCTCCTTGAAGCAGAAGGGTGGTCAAGGAGACCAAAGCCCAGAGACCAGTCATATTATATCCCTGAATAATGCCATGCTTTTGAACATGGTAAGATACCACTCAATATTAATTAAACAGAAGAATCTGTTAACAGTCAAACTCCTGCACAAGAGGGTTATATTAAGGGTTCCTTCTCCTTTCCACATTAGCAGGTGGCTTGTTATCAGCAGGCAATTAAAATCACTACATAGTATATTTAAACACTGCAGTTAAACATTAAAAAGACAAAACAAGTGCTTGATCACTCTCCTGTTTACTGCTTGCAGTGAGTATATGTCAACCACTCTGGATGAAGACACAATGTTCTATCTCAGGAGAGAAAACAAAAGCAACTCTCACAAAAACATAAGGAAGCACAATACTATCACCACTCAAAAGACAAGGGCACACTACAGGATCTTGGAGATAGCATGTGCTGTTAGCTCTTGTGGTAATTCACCTTTGGAATACTGTTATCCATGTTATCATATAGTCATACAATGAAGCAAACCAAAAGGCAAATGGGAAGAATACAAGTGGCAAAAGGAATCAAACCATATCAAGAGCAGTAGCAAATAATGCAATTAAACATGATAATTAAAAGGTGGAAATACAATCAGAATATGAGGCTGCATGTGCTATATGCTGATAGTATTTCTCAGCTTCTAATAGGTTTCATAACAGGGAAACCAGATAAATAAATACATAGAGAAAACACTGAAGCGAAGTAGCATCACTTATCTCAAGCTTCTAATTTCATTACTGAGATAGAACCCTGGCCACACATAAATCCAATGAGTATTGTGTCCTATCAGTGTCTGTGCACAAATTTCAAGGGCATAAATAAAAATTACTTACGCACAAATCTCACCTTATTATATTTTCTTAATATCATTTTACTGTACATTTGTACGATCCTTGTAGTATTAAGCAGAACAGCCCATTAAAAACATTCAACATATAAAAACAGCCCCAAGATTATCAATATAGTAATTGGTAATTCTGTTAGCCTCTGAATATGAAAACATATTTGGGTTAAAGCGAGCATATAAATTGGTACTACGTAAGCATAGGAAAAGAGGGCAAAAAAGCCACAAATCATTCTTGTAGTGCATGTGATTTCAGGGACAGTAACAATGGAAAATAACCAGTACATAACTCTTGATACCAGACTCTAAGCTCCTTCTCAGAAGAGGTTTTCTTTTATAGTGCATGTGGACAGTATGCAAAGGCATTTATTCCCTGATGTAACATCAGGTTACCACCACAAGCAAACATACATACCACAGTTACATTAACTCTGGCAAATTAAAATCTGTATACAGTTGAATTTGCTGAGATCTGAAGCTCTGAAAATTCAAAATTAGGTTTCCCAAGTATCAAACTGTCAGTAGTATAAAAGACAGTATCAGTATAATATGTCATGCCTTGACAAAAAGGTAGAGACTGGAATTCAGGAAAGCCTATGAAAATTTTCAGAAGCAAGCAAACTTCTTCAGCTGATTTCATAAGGAATTCAACATTTGTCTTCAAAAAACACTGCTTTCAGCTGCTTATACTTGTGGTGTCTCAAGGCCTGGCCAAATACATCTACCCAGCACTTGCAAGAGTCTTTCTAATGCTACATGGCTAAATGCTCAGCCTTTAAGTTCTTTAATACCACTCTTGAAGGAAAGAGGCAATTCCTTCCTATCACTGATAATCTAATTACCGAGGTTTAATAGCTAATACTTATTATCAGAAGATTTCACATGTGCATATGGTATGCTATAAATGCTTATGAGCACATCTGTGGAAGCTCTAAGTTGCTATGTATAGCAATAACCAATTGATGACTTTATGGATGCTCTAGGACTCTAAGATTTATTAATCAGTTAATTACTGGGACTTTTAAAAGCTGCTTTAAAATGGGGCTTTTAATATCAAATGTAGCCCTTGAACTGCAGATTCATACAGCATCACAATGGGATCTCTGTGCCTTATCATTAGACAAGCAAAAAATAATGCCAGTAATATAATAAACAATAACACCTTACATTCATTTCAAGGTTGAGAGACTAAATTAGGAATAACGAGTATTATGTAGTCATTTATCTATATATTTTGCCATTGGATGTCTACTTATAACCACCCCTCTTTTTTTCAGAGCTTGTCAGCAGCTGCTCAGAGACCTATATGTCTTTGAGCTTTATCAGATCAGTGGTATCATTCCCCAAAGTCTTTCATTATTTACCCAGATTTGCCTACCTACACACACAACTGCTGGGTTATTTTGGATTCTGAATACAAAGGAAACAAAACAAACCACCAAAACCAGCAGCAGTGTATCTCAATTCACTGAGACAATTGTGTACATGAGCATGAAGATACTGACCTTCTGCAACTAATGTGTGTACTTTGTTTTTTTCTTTTAATAAATGGAGTGTGCATGTGCCTGTTTGTTTGTACAGACATCTGTCCAGAGAGAGAAACCAGAATGATAGTGACAGCTCTGAGAGCTGCAAATGCACTATCTCCAATGACTGACTGATGAGGTGTGGAGCAGCATGCAAGTGCCACTGGACAGCAGAGACCAGCTCAGCCAGGTCTGAGGCCCAGATAAATATGCCACACCAGCTACAGTGAAAAGCAGGGATCTGCCCCAACCTGGATGGGTAGATGGCCTGAAGTATACTCTGTGAGGAACTGCAAGGCATGGATTCAAACCCCCAACAATTTGATCACTGAACTCTTAGTTCCTTCTCCTTTCAGGAAATGGATGTGAAAGGAGGATACAGGTGGAGGATACAGGACATAAACTGATCTAACAGAGAGGGAA
>NW_008676289.1:124067-125048 GCF_000695815.1 Acanthisitta chloris
GATCAACGTTTTGGACATACAGAGATAGTAAACAGAATTCTCAGCCTGAAAAAGAGGCCGAGAAAAGAGATGACAGATTTATAAAATCATTAATAGCATGAAGAAGATCAGAAGTCAAAGCAATCTGTGTTGTTTCAATGAAAGAAGGAATATCCAATAAAGCAATCAAGCAGTGGATTTAAAATGAGCAAATGAAGTGCTTTTCAATACTACACAAAAGTGCAAACCCCATTGCTACGGGATGTACTGCAGCAGACACATAAATAGGTTCAAAAAGGGATTAGATAAATTCACAGATGACAGACCCATCAGGGACATTAAAGACAACCTAATGCAACCTCTGGCTCCAAAAGCCTCTGAACCACTCAGCTGACAGAAGCAAGGATGACATATGAGGGGTAGGATCATCCTACTGCCACGTTTCTACATGCTGCTCCCTTCGGATTCACCAGATGCCCTGCTGAAACCAGACAAGCCCTTAGTTTGATCAAGAATGGCCACTCTTACATTTTGGTACAGCAGAAACATGATTGCAGCCTATGTGCTTTTTAAAACCCAGATTGCCTGGCCCTGTATTATCTGCCAGTATTAAAGGACAGTGTATGTGGAACTGTAGTACCTTCACAGAAAATCAGTTGCTCAGTTTAGTTTCTTTGGTGAGCCACCTACACAAGTCAATTAGAGAATGTATACTCTTTCACCATAACCATTATGGTTTCATTAGCCTTCCTACAACACCTGCTAAAGCCCTAGAGTCAGGTTATCGACAAGAAAAAAAATAGGCAAAACTGGAAAGCTGCTTTTAATCTCCTGTATTTTTGTTGATGAAATCAACATCAAAGTTGCTGTCTTCTCAAATAACTCTGTGCTTCTTGCGGTCTCCTGACATTTAAGGGCACATTCTCTAGTTAAACTAATGCCAGCAACTCTGACTGCAACCTCCTTTTATAACTTCATGCTGTGCCATGTTATCTATCACTT
>NW_008676289.1:125084-128053 GCF_000695815.1 Acanthisitta chloris
ATACAGTCCTAATTATTAATGGCTCCCTGCCCATTTAGCTCCCACTATGAACAAAAAATAAAAACAAGAAGCCTGCCAGCATGCCCAAAGAACTACTGACTTCATCTTCCCAGCCCCGGAAAACTAGCAGACTCATTGCTGCCATCTCCTTTATAAGAATGCACTGCTTAGAGCCCCAGTCTTGCATGACAACAGCAGCTCTGCTAACGTTGCTCCATGAACTACGACTGCAACAGCAGCGGGTGAAAACAGCTCCCAGAGTGGTAGATTCCAGGCTATTGAAAAGCTTACCTGATGAAGACAATTTGCTAGGCTTAGCCTCATGACACAAGGCACCTAGAAGACTCCTGCTTACAGAAAGAGGAAACAGAACCAGAGGTGATCAGAAAACCTAAGATTGCAGCCTGACCTTTCAGAGACTGCACAGCAAAACCAAAGGAACAGCCACTGGCATGGCTTAAGCTCTGGGTCTCTTCTTGGACTGCCTCCTGCTGAGGCCTAGAATGGCCTTCTGTCAGCCAGGTGAAGGTCCTGCCCATGTTGCATATCTCTGCACAGACCCAAACATCACTTCCCAAGACAAACATGTCTTTAGCCAGTCCAGCAACCTCATGCACTTATTTCAGCATTCACGTGCATCAGATTCACTTGTGATACAGAGGGCAAATATGATTCTATGAATAATGATATGGTCCACCTAGAAAGTGCCCCTTACATCAGGAGGAGATCTTGTAAAAAACCTTTATTTGCTAAACCCAGGCAGGCTGTCTCTTGAAGGAAAAGCAACAATTAACTAATGGTCTGTTGAAAGAAAAAGCAAGCCAATCTGCTGGGGAAAAGAACCCAAACAACAAAACCAAACAAAAAACAAGCACCAAAAGTCTTCTTTGTCTTCACCTTTCTTCTAAATCAAGGCATATCTAGTCATACACAAGGAAAGAAGGCACAAAAAAGGGTGATCAAAAATTGTCTCCTTTCAGTTAAGTCATTAATTTTGAATGCCAGACTTGTGGTATTTTGCTTTTTGTTAAGAAGGTAGGAATCAAGCAAATCATTAACATAGCTGCTAAAAACCTTTGTCTCACCCTGGGAACAGTTTTAATCTTCCTCTCACCCTGAAGATGAACTGCCAAACAAACAATTTTGTGCCATCACAAATCCTATGTATTTCACTCCATATCTTGCCTGAATAAAGACAAAGAGAATTTTCACAGAAGTTTTACAGCAAAACTTGGAAAAAAAAAAGCTTCCCATTTTGCTATGAAGTGTGTTTACATCAATTTTTTACATGTATCAAAAATATACATCCTCTATAAGAAAAGCGTATTAAAAACTTCCCCTTGCGACACTTTAGAAGATGTTAAACTGAGGTCTAATCTGCAAGTGTCCCCCCTTCTTGTTATGTGAATTTTTTCTTCTGACAGACTCCAACTACACAGAATACTCCTCACTGTGTGGGACACTGTATGAACATATTTGAAAACCAGGGCTAGGTCACAGGTATTCAAGGCTAGGCCCACCTTCTATTTAATTCCAATCATGAATTCAGTAGGAGTTCAATGCATAGCTTCTCCATCCAGCAGAGCCAAGCCCTAGCACTTAAACTCAGGTGTCTCTGTGGCTCAGTCCCTCATTTGTGGGTGGAAATGGACACCTACGTGGCAATGTGCAAATGTTAATGCAATCTTAGAGGTGTACTGGAAACTGTGGTCCACTGTATTTCACCCATTGTGGCAGCATGGCCAATAGCTTGGCCATAGGGACCTGGGAGAGCCACGCTCCCTGTCTTGCTCTTGCATGGCTTCTTGGCCACTATTGGGCAAGTTGCTTCAGGTCCCTGTGCTTCACCTCTTAACTGCAGAGTAGATAACAGGACTGACCTTTGTAAAGCATTTGAAGAATGAGGTTCTTCATCATTGCCTTCCCCATATCCTTTACATTTAATCTCTTAATACTGGTGCTCTCAACTTCAGAGTTATTTGTAGACAGGAAGGAAAGCAGGTTGAGTTCCTCTGTAACTGACAACACTTTTAAAATATTTTCTCATCAGCTGGGCCTGATTCTTCAGAATTTCATCAGGTATGCCCCCAAATAAATCCAACCAGCCCTGATTAAACAGGAATTCATTTGGAAGGGCAGAACTGACAACCATCATGCTGCCACAACCACTGGAATACCTCTTGATTTACAGAAATGGAAAAGGAAACCAGGCCTAGGGTCTCTAATTGCTGAGCTGAGATCCTGCCAGACAAGAAAAGAGCATTAACAGGACTAAGCTGAAGTACTTAACATGCTGCCAATACTTCCTATCCCCAAAGACTGCAGAACTGGATGCTTCACTTACACTCCTAAACTGCTGTAGTTTTCATAAAAGCTTCTACTATGTGCAGCTTAGGAAGCTTTTAGAGGAAAGGATACCAAGACTCTGGCTAATAAAGTAACACTCGACATCAACCTCCAAGTCACCTCAATCTGCAACCAAGAACACGTTCTGTTTGGAAAGGTATGTCATAATCCTGATTCACCTATTTAAAACAGTGAAATACCTCCTAATTAACCTAGTGTCAAGGTAAGAAAAACAGATAGAATTCTCATATTACGGTTATATAAATTATGCAACAAAATACAGTAAAGCAGAACCCCCATATAGGATTAACAAAACATTTCTAACCCAACTTGACACATTTATGAAATCTTGCATGTTACTCATACTCAGAGCCAACAGTCTCAAATTGCATCATGCCTCCACTGTGTTAGTAAATTAGAATCACACAAAATTTGGCTCTGCTGTAAAAATAACAGGCATAAAATAAGATTTTCCTTTTCAAATTGTGTTATGCAATGCTGTTAAACAGACCTTACTCTTCCTATCATTTTATTTTGGAGCAATATAATTTATGCCACTTTGGCACTGTTCCAGTAAAGCACTTACAAAAGGTCTTCATCTTTAAGCATGAGTAGTCCTGCTG
>NW_008676289.1:128067-128678 GCF_000695815.1 Acanthisitta chloris
GAAGTACTATTCTCTTTAAAACTAAGCTTGTGCTTAAGAACCTTGGTAGATCCAGCTCTTTCCAAGGAGAAGGATTTATGAGATTTTCTCCTAACTGCTTAACTTTGCAGAAGACAAAGCATTAATGTGAGTAATACAAGAAGGGCCAGAGCCTGCTGATATTCAGTGCTCACTGTCTGCATGCCTCAGCAGAGATGAAAAAGATACTATTCTCTTTAAAACTAAGCTTGTGCTTAAGAACCTTGGTAGATCCAGCTCTTTCCAAGGAGAAGGATTTATGAGATTTTCTCCTAACTGCTTAACTTTGCAGAAGACAAAGCATTAATGTGAGTAATACAAGAAGGGCCAGAGCCTGCTGATATTCAGTGCTCACTGTCTGCATGCCTCAGCAGAGATGAAAAAGATGGAAATCAATCTGTCAAACGTCACTGATTTTCACTACAGAATAGTGGTTCTCAGGCCCATGTGGGCATGTTTCAACCTATGTTCTAGCTAAGACAATCCACCACACACTTATGACAGTTCAGTGGCAGTGCTTTTTACAAGATGAGCTTGTTCTGCAAGATACAGAGGAGCAGGTTCCTATGCCAGCCTGAAAAAAAGATAGGGAA
>NW_008676289.1:128693-145441 GCF_000695815.1 Acanthisitta chloris
CGACAGAAGTGAAGACAGACAAAAGGTCCTTCATTTCTGAATAAAAAAACCCCAAACAACCTAAAACAACAAAAAGCCAAATAAAACCACAATATCTAGAACAAACCTGTGTTGTGGTAAATAGGCAGAAAACTGCTGGCTTCACCAAAGAAAATCCCAGAGAAAGAAATGGCTATTTTGCCTCTGGCAGGAATCATATTTGTCTAAGCCTTTAAAGCAAAACCATGATGTAATTGCCGTGTATGTCAGCATCAGCACCAGCTGAACATGGTTAGTGCAGTAACAGCAGCAGGAAGACACAGGAGCATGACCTTTAATGCAGAGCTAGCGATCAGCGTACAGATCCACACTTGTACTTCAACAGACAAATATGCTGAAGACTGTGCTACTGCAGTATCGCTCAATCCTTCACTGCCACAATTAAGCTAACCTAATAAAACCTGTGCTTACCATTTGGCCTGACACAGCACACTGACTTAGAAAAATTAAACAGACAAAATTGTATTCTGGGTAGTGCTGGGTTGCTTTTTCACCACAGACAGTGTTTTGGAGATGTGCTACATTTCCTTAGAAAGTTCCTCAGTAGTTCCTTTTTATCCTCTACAAAGCTAATTGCAGAGTCAGGACTTGTAGCTCCTAATCCCTGTCAGGTTTGAGCTTTAGTAACGATGGCACTTTTGGTCATGTTGTTGCCCTCCCACACAGCACAGGTTCCCCACAGGTCTCAGGCCAGATGGATGAACTGATATTGTGATAGCTCTCCTTTAACCATTACTCTGAGATTAAAAACTCAGGATATGAACAGATCTGTATGTTTCCAGCCATTTTCTTCCTAATAATTTCCCAACTACACACATCAACCCAAGGGCACTGCAGAGTTTGAGAACCCAGTTTCACAGACTGCATCCTTAACTACCACTCCAGTGTACAGTTTTCCTAGCAGAAAGCTATGCACAGTTCAGCTGAACACTAATATAATTCAGGATCTTGCAGGTTGTATATTAAATGTGAAGCTTCATTCTTTGGGCTTGCTGGAAATTTGAACTGCACTGTTACATGTATGACTCCAGCAGGTACACCTCACAGAGGACAAGGAAGCTGAGTCACTGCTCATGAGTAACAATCAGCAGTCTCTCAACCTGTCATAAATACCTGAAATAAATTTCAATTAGAACAGCCAGCAAAAAATAAAAGCCTTGAGAGAAAGGTGAGAAATAGATGCATGGTAAAAAAACCAAACCCAAATAAACAAACTAACAAAAAAAAAAAAAAAAAACCAGCCCAAAAGTTAAAAGAGAATCCACAGCAGATTGAACCTAAAATCAGATTAATGGATTATTTTTCTGCAATATCTATTACACCCCAATAGGACAGATCTTCCAGATGTCCTGAGAAAACATGAGAAAATATCATACATCCATGTGTGATTAAAGAAAGTCCTCTAGGAAAACATGCAGAGTTATTACATTTTAAACATAAAAAAATAGCGATATTTGGTCTTTTTTCAATAATAGCCTGTAAGCACACCTTAGTGCAAAACTGCAAATACAGTTTAAATGCTGGCTGGAATTAAACAGGTTTGCTGAAAACCAAGTCTCATTTATACAGTAGAATGAAGTGCAGGTGACAGGATTACTGTTTTTTTTTGTTTGCTTCTGGGTTCCTAAACCACAGAAGGTCCTTTTATTTATTTATTTATTTAGCGACACAGTCCAGCCCTTAGCAACCACTGACCTTTACAAATTTTTACGCAACAGTGCTTTATAAAACTGAACTCTGTTCCAAAATTTAGAGCTAACAGCTGCAATGAAACAGGTAAAAGTAACTAAACATTCAGAGTCAGACAGTGAGCTGAAGGCAATCAGCTCTGTTCAACTGAAATGAATGGATTTTTGTCTTCTTAAACTTTTTCTTTTAAGCTGAGGATCTGGCACTCAAAAGCTTCAAGTCAGGAAAGCTCAGGCAACTTCAACTCCCTAAGAATGAGCATGCAGCAGATAAACACAGAAATGAAGTGCAAGGTCAGTGCAGTTTGATCAGCTTGCACCAGCTGACTTCCTACTTCATCTCCTTAAACAAGCTATTCATTTACAGAATTCTAGCCTTCCATACTTCCATAAGGATTCTGCAGCTGAAAAGAAGAAAGGAACAGAAGTGATGATGCCTAGCAAGTCTCGGCCTTTCATAGGGAAAGGCTGTATATGTTCCTTTCTCATTTGTGGAGACAAACCTCGTGGAAACACGCAGGTTCCACGGGGCTGCCAGACTCTGGAGCAGCCCTGCAGCAGAGCAGTGAGATGCCCGGGGTCAAACCCTGCATCTCATCCACGCTCGCTCCTGCCGACAGAACACAATGAAATCCCCATGTTTATTCTGCTTTACGTATCCTGTTTATTCAATGCAGAGTTCTCTGCAGAGCAAGAGATCAGAGCACATTAGGTTAAATTGGAGTAGTATATTTATAATCTCTGCCTCCTGATAAGTTAGCAGCATGTACTGGTTTTTCCTTGAAGTCAGTCTGAAGGGGAGGAACAGGTATCAACTTGAAGCGTAAGAGTACTAGAGCTGCCCTGTTTACCAGTTACCATTTGGCACAAAAAACACTTTGCAGTTATTTATTTTCTCTCTTAAAAGGCCATCGTGCAAGCCAGCTGGAATTCAGAGCTCATAATCTAATTTCTATTTCCTTTCCTTTCTAAGCCAATATACCCAAAACATGGGTGTAGTGTTCCTTTCCATTCCCACCACCCTGAAGGCATATTTGCATTACTATGTCTACACCTTTCCTGAAGTGCCTTACTGAAAGGATAACTGAAGCCACTGTGCAGAACTCTGTACTCCAGGGCAACTGAAAGTGCTCAGGCTCTTCGTTGACCTGATTGGTAGCCGTGCCTTTGGAAAGCTTAACAGAGCATGTCATTATGTATGTGATATATCCTACCACAATTAATTCCCTCAGGGAATGACACCCAGAGAAAGCATGGTTCAAATACACAGCAAACACCTGAAATTTGACATTTTGAAACAGACTCCCAGCACCAAGATGTATCCATGAAAGAACTAATATTTTTATTTTCCTTGGCTGTAGATACTTGGCATAAACTAAATCCTGTCATAAAGAGACTGGCTTGAAAACTATTGAAACATACAGATAAACATCAGTGTTCTTTGCTCTTGAACAGTTTTGATTTAATTCATTAGAAATCCAGAACTGTTAAAAATTACCATGTGCCATTTAATATATGATGAAGTGATAGCTTCCTTCAGCCTTAGTAGAAAAGATTCAGAGCAGTAATCCTTTTTCAAATAATTAGCCTGTTCATCAGGCTTAAGCACAAGATGACTCCAAGCAGAACAGAAATGAGAGAGACTGGCTATGAAAGCTTAGGTATATACACATACCGAACTGAATGGTGATGAGAGCACTTTGCAGGTCTTTGTCAAGTCACAGGCCTGAATTAGGCAAAAATTAGAACTGCAAAGGAAGGGCAAGAGCATGTGAAAGTATCAAGTCCATCTGCAGTATAAAAGGGTCTCTGGAGACAAAAAAGTATGACGGGTGGGTAGAGATGCTGACTGAATGAGGCAGCTTCTCAAAGCTACAGCAGTGAATTAATGCTTCCACACACATAACCTGTGGTTTTGACTCAGCCATGAGTTGCTCTGTGTGGCTACCCAGGAAAATGAACCTGTAGAGAAGGGAAAGTTAGTGGCTGCCAAAGAGCTGGGACAGCTTACTGCTACCTTGCCTCAGAATGCATGTACAAGTATCTCACTCGTGCAATTCCAGGACCGTGCAACTATATCCTCACTCAGGATAACTGTAGCATTTGCTAATCAGCAGTCAATACTGCATCAGTTTTGCTCCAGCAGAAATGCCAACAGAAAATTCAACATGGTGACTAAGTAGTACTGTGAATTACATCCTTGAGGTCAATTCCTGTGCAGAGTATTCAGGACAACAGTCAGTAAACTTCTTGGGCATCTTTTTCCTGGAGGCCCTAGAGAAATTACTTAAAGCAGAGACATGTGAGCTGCAGTGCTCTTTTAGCATGAATGAGATGGTGAAGGAATTAATTTGGAGAAACATCAGCTCTGCTGGAAGCTGACAGATTCCTAATGCATCAGATTTGTGATTGCTTATGGCATGACTAATTTTACTTTTCCCCTGTGAGTTTTTCTTCTATTTTGTTCCTTATTTACAAGGAGGTTCTACATTAGCTACATTTGGCAGATTTTATATAGATACATTAAATTTTCCTCAATCCCCTGCTCCTCCCATACTATGCCAAGATCACAGCTCTACCTGTCAGGTCTGTCCAGGTACAAATTTATTTTTCATGTAATACCTGCCATTCAGTTAGCCTCAATGCCGAATTTTTCGTGTAATTCCAGCTACCTAAACAGTTCCATTTCTCCACTGAAGACTAAATAATAATGTAACCTGCTTGATTCATGCAAATCTGGTGAAGTCTGCTTCAGTAAACCCTGCAGATCTATGTACTTCAGATTGCTATCTCTTCTCAGCAGTTTGCTGTTTCCAATGGATACACATTCTGGTATTTATATTCAGGATTACAACCAATGGACAACTGATGACTCAAGTACAAAAATACAATTTTTGCGAAGCCACTGCATCACAACCACCATAACACAAATGCCCAAGTCCATAAGAGCCACCATCTAGATGCTATTTAAGTTGTGGAACACATCATCTACTTGGTTTGGTCTAGTTCCACAGGAGTTAACCCAGCAAAGACCACCCTGGGAAATGGATTAAACCACTGAAACATTTCACCTCCATGTAAGCTGTGCGTTCCCTCTTGCTAAACCATCTAACTGCATTGACAGGGTAGCCTGGCATGGCTTGGTACAGCTCTGCACCACTGCAAACTGCTCCAACCAAACTTATGGCACCATGTTTCACTGTGGGCAGCATCTACAACAGCACAAAGAGGCTCTGTTAGATATACCAACCCAACCTGCCTAAACTACGCAACTGTGAGACTCCCTGTAAGAGAAAAAATAGCCATGGCCCTGGACTCATCCCTCCTTCTTCTCTCCCACGAGCTGTGCTTCAGGACACATCCATTTGTCAAATTTTCCCTGTGGTGCCATAAATAAAAGTTAAACTGCAACTTACTTTGTCAATTGAGTCGCTCCACGCTTTATCACTGCTACTCAGGAAGCAGGCCTAAATTACAAGAGTGGAAGAAATACTATGACTGCACTAAATTGTGTCTCACCTTGGGTCCTCAGACAATTTTTCTTAAGTTTTGGAGCACGACCAGTCCCCAAAGCACCTATGACTACTTTCTCATGAGCATGGTGGACTGGCAGATGGAGGATGGGTCAACTTCAGAAGCAGTGATTACAGTAGCATCTCAAACCCCTGTATCCACAGAACGGAGCTATGCTGCTGCTGTATGGCTATCTGTTTTGAACACTACCACCATCCTGCAGGGAACTGTGGTCTCCAGCTTTGGGAATTTTATTTTAGAAAAATCCAAGGGATGAACCTGTCCAATCCACAAGTATTCATTTGTGGACCACAGATCATAAGCACAGTTATGCAGGAGACACCATGCAGAAACTGCTCAACTCTTACAGCTGTTATACAACAGCACAAAGTTAAATGCTCTTGGGAGAACAACACAGTAGACTGAAGCCTGAAAACTTACTGCCTACATTAGCTCATCCTATAATTAATTTATTAAAACAAAGGCAAAAGTTGAGTTCTTCATTAATAACCCTAAGCAGAACTGCACAGTGGAGATAGAGAACCCAACCAGTTTCACTAATTTTAGAGTGTTCTATTATGGGATACAGTGCTGCAGCTGATTCAGGGGAAGTAAAAAATTAGATCTTTCCAATTGTCAAATGAGAGAGGTGGGATCATTTGTATACGGCCAGCTTTCCTTAACACTTTGAACTAAACTGCTTTTATTTGGGGCAAACTTTTATTTTATTTATGATTACATTTGTCCCCTTAAGATTCAAACTTTTCAGTACTCATCCCATGCCTTGTTAGGATCATTATTTTAAATTAAATGTAAAATAAAAAGTGCCAATTAACTGGATATTAGGGAGACTAAGTCACATTTTTCACAAAGGTGTTAGCTCATATGATAAAGGAGTAAAATACCAGCTCTGTTCTCTACATTCTGCCTCTCAAGCATCTCATCAACTTCCACTGGCAGATTATTCTTCCTAACATCACAGCTTAATCTGATACATACTACTGTTAGTCCCTGTTAAACAGCTGTTCTACTCTTCCCCAAACACAGCTGCATTTCACCAATGTACAAAGTGATTACAAAAGGTTTGATGCACCACGAGGCTGTTGGGAAATTCAAGTAGAGTATCATTGCAAGGTGTCTGGAGCTGAAATGGTTTACTACAGTTATACACCATCTAGGAAATGTGCTTTTGCAAAAGAACAGCTTTTTGCTTCCTTTCTGCTGCTGAAAAAAACAGCCTCTCACTATGCAGAAGAGATGAATTACTCAACTTTCTGATTTGCAGGAACAACCTCATGAAGTCACATAAAAGCTTTAGATGGATTTTTCTACGTTCCCTCAACTCCAAAGAACAGATTTTCGGCTTTCTCTTACTCTGTTTTCCCTTCCATTTTCTACACCTCCATTTCCTTGTCTGGTGCTCCAAATACTCTGCCACCAAATGTCTAGAGAATTGGTAGGAGCAAGAAGCTGTTTGAAAGAGAAAATACAGTGCAGTAACATGTTTAGTTTTGTTGGAGGCTCATAATGTGAATTTGTGTCTCATGAGCCATTTGAACAGAAAGTGACTGAACTTTAGAAAAGACAGTTATTCACAGACAATAGAAGACAGGGTCAGAGATCACTTGAAAACCCAGCACTTTTTTAATTTATGAAGCCAGGTTGAGGAAAATCACACACAGACTGTCCAAATGCACTCACAGCTTTGGGACCATTCCTGTGCTTTCAGCTTGCTGCAGAAAATGCCACACTTCCTTTAAAAATGTCTTCCTGCTCCTCATAAAACATCAGTTTGGCAATGGAAAAGCTCTCCATTCAAGTTTTATGAGGCCTTTTTATTAATGGAATAATAATTCTTTCTGCTGTTATTTAACCAGACTGTCACTTCGAGGTTAGAATTTCTGTGAAAACCTAAGAGGTGCAAATCCCTGCTTCCTGCTGGCCATGCTGAGACCCCAGCCTTTTACTACACCTCTAACATGGGCAGGTTTTGTTAAGCTGTGCTGATTACCACTTGCAGCATCCCTCATTACCTTCCTTACTCATTCTGCTGTCACTTGTTACACATGCAAACGAGCATATAAGGCACAGAAACAAACAGTATGCATTTACATACTCTTCATTTAAATGTCACAAACTGTCCCTTCCCAGGTGGTATGCAACTTCCTACAGATTTGCATTCTCTGTCCCTGTCCCCCACTGCAATCTGTCACTGTTCCACCCTGCCATCCCTTCTCCCAGAGCCACCACCCTCGTGGCAGTGCCACGTCCCCATGTGCTGTACCCAGTGCACGTGTGCTTGCTGTCCTGCTGGTGCCTGCCAACCCTGGCACCACATGGCTCAGCTCCGCCTGTCCCTTTCAGCCTTGACTCAGTAGGCTGCTTTTAGAAAACTTGCAGAAACTTATCTTCAGGACTTCCAACACACTGTCAAAACTTGTTTTAAATCAGCTGGTATTTTCAGAAGTGCTCAAAGTACTAAAAAGCCCAACTGCATAATCCCCATTTCTTTAGGAAAACAAGTTAAAAAAGCAGGAATATAATTAGAACATTTCCATTTGAAGGCAAAAGGAGCAAGTCCCTCCACAGGTTTTAGGAAAAAGAAAAAAAAATAAAGCAACACACCAAAAGCAAACAAATGAAAATTTCTAAATAGCTTTGAAAATACAGTAGTAGCTATTAAAATAGCATTGCATACAAAACTGATAAATATTTCAGGGGCTGGATCAGAGACTGATGTCCTGTTCATTGGAAATACTCCTTCACTAGCTAGAAACTTTGTTTTGTTACTATAGTTACTGTCACTACAAGTGGCCCTGACTAAGGCATGAAGTATTTGTTATATAAAACCTCGACGCAACTGCAGCCTTAAACTTCAGAAAGTACCAGCTCTGCACTCGGTCCTACTTGCAAATTCTATTCCAAGCCTAAACTCAAAATGCTTTCATGCTGATTGGGGCATACTCTTGAGCAACAGTTCAATAGCACTATCTAAGTGCTGAAAACATAATCAACATTGTTCACCGTACACACTACAACTCTGAAGGAATTTAGATGGACTTTGCACTGTGCAAGGAGAGCAGCAACTTCCTCCCTAGAGAATTACGCTCTTAGCAGTGGCTGTGAGGTACAAGAGAAACCAGCAATTGACCTTAGTAAAATTTGCTGACAGGCCATTGAATTTGATGGTAAAAAAATGCTTGTAGCCAGTAAGAGCACCATGTAGAAAATACATATCCTGCAGTGCTGCAATTTTTTTGTTTCATTATATTTTTATCAGCTTAGTTTGACGAAGTTTAACATCAGTAAGAAAAAAATAAATATGCTCTCTTCCTTGGCCTTTAATATATTCTGGCTTCGCATAATTTTTTTTCTTGTTCTTTTGGGGGATATTTTCAGCCAGACAAACTGCTATTATGGATAATCTTGGAAAAGCGGCTTATGAGATCCCCAGTGTAAACAGGGAGATGACAGAACCTCACTTTTTAAGGTAGTCATCTGATGCTGATACTCCAGTACAGTGTGCCAGGCAGCTTCAGGCCATCTGCACCATTCTCAGCTGTATTTTTTCCCCTACTTGGGGAGGGTAAAACAGTGTGCCTTTCCTTCACTTTCAGCTTGAAATCTAGACACTAAGCTTTTTCTTAAAAGGCCAACAGCCCACACAGAACCTGCTCACAAGAGACGATAAGCACTTAATAAGTGCCAAGGTCAGAAAATACATCCGTTTGTACACTTGCTTTCCTGCAGTGAGCATTTCTCAGCGTTTGGGTCAAGCCAATGACCAGGGATATTTCTACTACAGTGCTATTTAGTTAACTTCTGAAATGGCAGATGTAGACATTTATGATACATAGCTTAAGCTTCAAGCAATTTGAACGCTACAGAAGACTGGGAAGGGTATCTTCTCTTTCCCGTCCTCCCTCAGTGCTGACACCCTGTACTATTCTTAGTCTGCAGAAATCAGTGGTGTTAATTTCAGAGTTCACACATCAGAGGAAGCATTTAGAATTTATTCATTCATTTGTGAGAACCTCTACAGGGCTTTGTCCTTAATAACTGAGCAACACTTTTTTTATTTTAGCTGTGACATTATTTGCAACCAGCCTTATGGCTTATTACAGCCTCATAAGTGCTTAAGAGCGAATTTGCCCTACCCTGTAAGAAACATTATTTCCTTAAGGTGCTGTTTGGATACAGAAATGCTTAATCCGTTCTTCCTTGTAATAACACTACTCACAGTGACACCTAAACCCATGATTTCTGACTCTTGCATGTCTGGCAACTAACCCCAGAATAATGGCCTAGTCTATGTAGGCAAATAATGTGTACCTGCTGGAGTACATAACTTGTGAGTGCTGATTCTAGCTTTTTGTGACACTGCAACTTTACACTGTGCTGCTGCTAAGACTGTGTTAGAGAAAAAAAATTACTGTTCGCCCACAGTATTGCTTATGCCCAGAATTCCCAGGTTTAGGGTACATGTTCCTATATCTTATGAGACACAGGCTCTGCTGTGTGCAGAGGCCAATTAGACGAGATTGGAAGTAGATATTGCCATATCTAAAATAGTTTTTGCACCAGAAGTTTGCAGGAGATCTAGGTGGAGAAACTAGTAAAGTCTGATAAAAAAAACAATGCAAGAATTAAGCAAGTTTTGAGATGAAAAGGAATCTGAAGAAGTTATTTTATTCTTTTAAGACCAGATTGACCTCTAGAACACCAAAAATCTGTACTAGAATTTTTTACATGCTTTCCAGTGTTGCTATTACTGCTAACAAACTGAATAAAATCCTGCTGCAGCAGCTTATTTAGATACTGTCCTTCACAATATCATCATAGGGCTTAAATAATTAACATTGCAGAAGTTTAACTTGTTTGTTTCTACATCCCCTCAAAAATTAACTGAAAGGGTATGTTCTAAGTCAAGCTTGCTTTGCTGTCTTCCTTTCTCTATATATCAGTCAATCCTTTTAAAGCAATGAAGATTTGATTCAGATGCATTTTGCTTCTGCAAAGGGTTTTAGGTTGTTTTAAATTGTAAGAAATGTAATTCAGCTTTGCTCAAAAGCAATCTTACATATGTGGGATCAAATATGACTGCCAAAACTAAGAAATACACCCTGCCTAGGGTGGTACAGAGAAGGGAAGTAACACCAAAGACCATAGGCTCTTTCAAACGCAAGTTTTCCTGCCCCTCAAAACCACAGGTAGTGAACATAACACACACTTCGACATCATTACCCTGAAGGACCTCCCTTCCTCTTTCCCATGGACATTTTGCACAGGACTATGCCCCTGCCATGCAAACCTTGATGTTTGCAGGTGGCCAGGGAAGCAGCAGGCAATTGCTGGCTGCCACTGAGAAAGCAACAACATAATTCCAGAGTTGCCAGTAGATCAGGCTTCAATCTGTACTGTATTTGAAAATCACCTGGTGTGAATGCTCCAAAGAGTATGTATATACTGAATGCCTTTTTGTTTTTCAAGTGCACTTTAAAAAAAAGAAAGAAAGCTCTTTCCAGTTGGCATTTCCAAACTGACTATGTGCAGCCTCTTGATTAAGATGGGACATCGTTTATACCCCTGGCAACAAAGAAGACTCCAAACATTTCCATCTGCTTTAACAGCAGAGCGATAAACAAGAAAATGTACCATCCAGTTTAGTTTCAGAAGACTGCTTTCCATTGAAAGATAATTTAGAATACGCATCCTGACTCCTACACACAACTATGTAAGAAAAAGCATTAACTCACACAAGCACTTTGGATGCAAAAAAACCCAACACAAATCCTTCTAAATAATAAACTCTCAATACTACCATGCACAGCTCTGAACAAATCTTGCTTCAGAACAGCACTATAGTGGCTGCTTAGAAAGCCAGAGGAAGTCTCTGTGCTCTCCCTCTCAGGAGCCATTCCTTCTGAGGATGTAGGAAGAGAACAGACTAAAGCAATCCCAGGCAGATTAAAAATCCTCCAGAGGTGAAATCAGCACAGCTGGCTGGCAATGGCATGAACTACCCCAAATGAACACTGGTCCCATGCCACCTACTAGTAGCTTTGATTTAACCCATACATAGGACACCTGAGGCCCTGGACACTGCCCTGTGCAGGCCAGGAAAGTCTCTGAACCTTTTGTTCTCAGAGTCCTTGTCTGTTACATAGTGCTAGTTATCACCGATGCTTCGCCTGTTGTGCTGGCAGTTGCTGCAGCTTGATACATCTGGTCTAGTCGATGTGATGCCCAGCTGAATTGCTGCTGCATGGTTCAAAGCAGCCCACTGGGTCCCATGAGGCTCAGGAGTGAAAGCACAAACAGCTGGGCAGTTTGCCCACACAGATCCATGTCTCTATGGAGATTGTCAGCAGCAGTCCAAGGAGCTGGGCTGACGCTGGCCTGGCCATATCTCTGTGAGGAGCAGCCTTTGCAACTGGTGCTCCCTTGTATGCACCAGCTGGTTCTTGCTACTGGTGAGGACAGTCTAGCAGTTGACATCTATGAGTTCTGCATCCTTATTGGGCAGGGAGTACCACTCTTCCTGGTGGGGCCACAGCCACTGGCACATGCACCTTGGGGTGGGCAGATGCTACACATTCTTCTCCTCAAGTGCCATTTTTGCAGCGCTGCATCACCTCAGCCTCTCAAAGCATTTCTGGGTTGGAGAAGACTCTAAAGATGATCCTCACACCTATATTGTACCCCACTGTTTCATGTTGAGTTATACTGCACACTTACTGAGCCAAGCAAGAGAGTTTTCCCCTTTTCTTCCCAACATGACGACAAGTGCCTACATTTTTGAGAATTATACAAAACACTGGCTGATGAAACTCAAAAGGTAGGGCTTTCACCTTCATTCAGCAGCACAGCTCCTTGCAGCCCCCTTGCCAATTGGCCATATCTTCTGCTCATTACACAGACTGCAATGGCATGTATATTCTCAGCTGGGGTCAGACCCCACTGTACTACATACTCTATCAACAATGGAAAGACATTGATTGACCTTGTCCTCAGAAAACACAAGAAAAACTACAGAATATTCTCAAGTCATCACAAGCACTCAGACGATAGATGCAAATGGCCATTTCTAGGAGGAAATAGAAAAAATAAAATTAAAAAAATGTCCAAGAGTCTTTTCACTAAGAATTTCAGTGTAACTGCTTACTAGCATGAACTTCATTGGAGGTGCTAGTTAGCAGCAACCTGCCACTTCTCCAGCAGATAGCGACATATGGAACAGAGGTCACTTCATTCATTTCCAGTCGTTCACATCCTGCCACAGCACTCAGCAACACAACTATGTCATACTTATATCACTCTGCGCTGAATTTTAGCTTGGTGCATGTAGAAAAAACTCTGCTAATGACTGTGGCACTTGATTAGACCATTTAGCTCTCCTTCCTCATGTTCTCCCTTCCTCCTAAAATAGCCTTATGACAAACTTACTGCTGAACTATATACATAACAGAAAGCTTCAACTCAATGTAAAACTGAAACAAGGAGAACAAAATGATTCATATTATCTGTTTGGTGTTGTAAAAATGTTATCCTGACATATTTCTTAATATGCTATTTTCAAAGACATGTTGGTAACACAATTTCAATGTTACATTCTCTCTTTCCACGATAATATCTCCATTCATCCCTCTTTCCTTTACTAACAGAGACTAAAATACCAAGTAACATGAATACTGACTAATACCGAATAGTATGACTGTGTCTGCTTGCATATTTGGTTCTTAAGACATTAATGACAATGGCAACAGAAGCTGACTTACCATCTAAATGCAATTATTACCAGTATTTCTAAGAGAGTTAAGAGCAAGGACTTTCCTTGTTTTCAGAAGGTAAAAAACCACATCTGTAGCTGAAAAATTACCATACTTGGCTTCTGTCTCCTCACAGTTCTTCAGAACTAAATAAATTCCACTCCCTGCTCTTTTTGAAGAAAATAATACAAATCAAAAGATTTTGTGCTCTTCTCATTAGGATGCATACTCCTAGAACCTTAGAATAGCAGTCACTCAAGTCTGAAATTTCCAGCTGGAGAGAAAAAAAGCCAATCCTTTCATTGACTGATCAGAGCATTATACTCTACTCATCTAAGTGACAACATGGCTTGACCACACTGCCGACTTCTTGGGAAGTAGTTTACTGCACCAAAACCCAATTTGCTAAGCATAACATCTATGCCTCTCCATATTTCAGGATCTGTGTCTTCCAGCAATGATTATCAACAGCAATTCTCAGTGAATCCTAATAAAGATGGTATTCTTCATTCTCAAAAATCAGTTCCCAATGAAAAAATGAGAATCTTGAGCAACCTTGTATTCATGACTTTTTAAAGGTCTCAGAAAATATTTTCCCCTACTTCTCTGGTGATTAGCTTCCAAGAGCCCCAGGAAACAATTTCAGATGTTTGGCAGCGGACTTTTCACAGCCTTTGCCTTCACTGGATAGAAATAGATACAAAATAAGACAAGCAGAGCATTTTGTTTCCTCCTTTATCCATACATTGAAAGCACCTTGAAAGAGTTCAGTTCAAGAAGGTTCTAACCATGTCTTCCAGCAGAACCAATGTCTGAAGCTGCTAATAAAAGATGACACTCTATTCATCCCCACTGTATATGTGTGTAGCCCTATAGCAAGAAGAGAAAGTTCAGAGCTGGGCTTCCCACACCAATGCCACCTTTCTCCCTTGGTTGTTTTTTATTCCCAGGCAGAAAGCATGCCTTAGGTCCTGCTTCTGATCTCCATGTTCCAAGTCTCCCCTTAGAGCTCACAAAACCACTTGGTAGAAACATAGGGATCTCCTAAGTCCCTCCTCACCTTGGATAACACCTACATCCACACGCTATGGCTAAACTCCAGTTCACAGAGTTCCTACTGACAACTTGACTCTGCTGCACAGATAATACACACATTCTATTTTTCAATATATTCTGGCATTTAGCATAGACAGTCAGGGCTTCTCAGCCCTTCCTTTGAATATAAAGCAGAATGTGCTGCAGCTGTTCAAAAGAAAACAGCACTAAGTAGGGAGAAAAGCGTGTGCTGGGGGGACTCATTGATATGGCAGGCACAGAGCACTGAAGCACAGAACCTGTGGCTGGTAACTCAAATCAGCCATGCTATTCCTGCATTTCAGAATTTATTCTGAAATTTCTGAAGTGAAGCCTATGCATTTGCATAACTAGTGTTACCTCTCCAACGCCAAAACAAGCATCTGGAAGCACTGCTGTTCACTATAAAGGTCTTAAATGAATGGAGGCAGTAGCCATTTACTCAGGTAATAGGAAAGAAAGTTATTATGAAATAAAATTTACTTTTCATCCCGAGGAAAGATTTGAACCATTGCTGCTAAGGTTGGAAAACCACATAGGTGTTCCTTCTTTTCACACCATACTAAGAAGAAGAGTCTACAGTAGGTTTCCTCTCTAAGATCTATTTAACTCCTTTTATACATATCCTGAACCCTGTTCTATGAGGGAATGGAATTCTCTCCAGGTACCACTGAATCCACCTCCGTAATTTTACGATGGATTGATATATACACTAACACAGATCCATTCCAGGCACAGACATGAACCAGCTAGGGGGATATTTCTTATGACTGCATCAAGCTGGTGGATAGAAGGCTATCAAGCTCATCTGCTGAATTTTTGTATTAGATCAGACTGTGTTCCTTAGAAAAGTGTGCATATGTCAATTTGAACCTGCCAAAATAGGAATCCAATCTTGGATACCGTAACTCAAGAATTCATTTTGGTTCTTCATCATATAGAAAAAGAAAAAAAGCAAGCTAAAAGTGTGGAAATAAATCCAAACCCAAAAAACATCCTCAGATTTCTATTTCTAAATCTTTTTTTTAGCTTTAAGTACCTGTGTTATCTTTAATAAGAGTCAGGAGACTACCTTAAAGCTTTCCCTTCATATACTTGGCATACAAATACTCAATAGCATTACGAGTTCCACAGAGTGTAGTCCTATTATTACAATATATCACCAAGGGTTTTTTTGGGTTAATTTTATAAAAACAACAAGGAATCATAACTTGACAACAAAAGCAAAGATTCATGGTTACCACAGCAAAAAAAAACTAGCTCAACCCTTCTAACTCCACATAATACATCTTGCTTGCTTAAGTGAATCACAGATGCCTAACACATTTTGTATTCTTGTAGCACAGTACTGTCATATCACCCAAGTACATATTTCCATTTTTTATTACTTTGTATTACTGTCTGGGGAGTCAATAAAGAAATAAAAACATTTGTAGGTCACCCTTACCAGCCAGAGTGTAAACACACCACTACAAGAAGTCAGCTTACACAAGCTCCACCCTTAGTTTTGAATATCCTATTTATAAAAGTTGTCTAGCATGATCAAACACTACAGCCAAAATATTAATCTACCCCTACTTTAGATCCTCAGATCTTACACCCTTGAGGAATTCAAAAAGAACAATATTCTGTGAATTTTAACAAGCTGTTCTATCACCACGTCTGCTCACAAGTTGCACCAGGCTTCCTTGCCTCTTGCCTTATGATGATCTGGAATCATATAAAAACAGGTTGATCTGATTCTCTAAAGTCATATGTGTAAAGCTAAGTGAGGCCACCACCACTTCCATGACAGAAGTGGTAAAACCATTCTATGGCATCCACAATCCTGGGAGTGAGGTGGGAGGGGTAGTAGGTACAACTATCTTGACATAACAATTGTAGTACAGACTAGACGTAACGCAAAGGTGTGCAAACAAGTGACTGAGAGACAACTAGCTCCTTATTCCCCACAGAGATAACAGGCAAGAAGATAGTTCTACTCTACTGCTGTCAACAATATTGCAGCACTCTACTAGTGCCCATAAAAATATGGCTCAAAGAAGGCACAAGTTGTTAATTTTCAATGTACAAAAAAAGAGCTTGACAAGCAATGGGAAAGGATTCAAACTGGAAACACCTGTTTAATCATGCACTTTGAGATCCTGATTTTAAGTCAGTTTTTGGGTTTTTTTTTGAGGTGAGTGGAAGCACCTGGTAAATGACATTGCTTATACATCACAGAATAGCTCACCCCACAGTAAGTCTGCACCAGACTATGACAAATACACCTTGCCAAATGATTACTTCACATGTCGCTAATGAAATTAATGTAGTAGTGATGAAGTCAAGGACATTTTCTGTCGGTAAACCACTTCTAATCTAGAAGAGGCCTTTGTATTTTGAGGGCTGACTATAGCAAAAAAAATCCCATTTCTGCTAAAACAACACCAACACACACACAATTCCCCAAGCAAAATTTACTTCCTTTTTTATAGGCAGTCTCCAAAATACACATTTAATTTTTCTTGGCCTTCCGAGCTCCTTTTTTGCATCACCTTTACAGTAATTACTTCTGTGATAGCAAATATCTGAGTAGAACAATAGCATCTGCTTTTGACAGCTATATTGCTCCAAAACACCAACCCACCTGCTTCTTTTTGAGTCTTTATGTGTAGAATAGCAC
>NW_008676289.1:145455-151575 GCF_000695815.1 Acanthisitta chloris
CTGTTATTTTGTAACTAGTTTTGAGAATCTGAAAGCAACAGAATAGTGACTTAGAGTTTAGGAAGAGAAGGAATATTAACAGCTGTTCATTTAAGAGAGTTACTACTTCTGTGCAATACACAGAACTGCTACAGATACAAAGATGTTACAGTTTAACAGAACATCACATTGGGCAGCAATTAGAAGCTGTTGCATGTTATGCCAGAGGTTGTAACTAGTTTTGAGAATCTGAAAGCAACAGAATAGTGACTTAGAGTTTAGGAAGAGAAGGAATATTAACAGCTGTTCATTTAAGAGAGTTACTACTTCTGTGCAATACACAGAACTGCTACAGATACAAAGATGTTACAGTTTAACAGAACATCACATTGGGCAGCAATTAGAAGCTGTTGCATGTTATGCCAGAGGATTGTATTGTTCTAACTTAATGGGGAGGCATCCAGGAGACAAAAACACTAGCTGACAAACAATAGAACAAGTTATGATGAATTTGGGAGCAATTATAAAGCAATAAAGTATCCATAAAATTGATGTCCTATTTCCAACTTTAGACTTGGTACAGAGTTTAATTTTTTTCTAATGCTGGAAGCTGACCAATTAGAGCCGAAAAACGGTCGCTGGAAGAGTGGGCGAGTCAGGAAGGCAAAGTCAATTTTACACAAGTGAAACTGCAAGGATGAAATATTACCAGCTGAAGATAAAAGACCACCTTAGGCTCTGTAGTGGGTTCTGCAGGATGCCAGACCCATTGGACTTCTGCACAGAACACTGTGAGGTGTAGATATAGGCTTTAAAAAGAGAAATTCTTTGTAAACAAACTATGTATTATTTTAAGAAGATCACCTGGACAGTAAGAGGGGTGCTCACTAATACTATTTCTTCCCTGTGACAAACCTGGGGAGGTAAGTACTGTCAGACTCAGGTAGAACACTGACCAAAAGGCTAGCCTTTGAGTAGGAAAAAAATTTGAAGGAATCCATCTTAAGAAAGGCTTATGATTAGCCTTATTGACACAGAGGGGAGACACTTGATGCTACCAGGAGTCTTCTCACCCAAATGTGCTGAAGACAGTCCTTTAAAATGCACACTAAACCCAACTGTTGGTACTGTGTTCATTAATTTCTTTTAAAAGCATACCATCACTGACATGATGTTTTTGTCCTGGGCAGTCTCCCACCATACGTGTAAGTAATTTTTCAGATGATACGTTCCATGTAGAGGTCACTCTTATTTCTATCTTTTATAGTCATGGCAAGGCAGTGTATTTCTTCTGATTCAACGTCCAACATAGCCAGCTCTCATTCTTCCTTTATGCACTCTTCCTCTGCTACTGCAGATCAGAACACTGCACCTCTCACTGTATTCAGTGCCTAGCTTTCACATCCCTCCTCCCTATGCACCACAGTAACCTCTGAAATGTGCACTAAATGTTTAAGTTTTAACACATGAATGAGGGGCACTTTCAGATGTATTTGGGTCAGTATTGTGAGGCTCATGCCAAAGGATGTTGTGTGTTAGCTGAGCAATGCACTATATTTTTTCCAATTGCCTCAGCCACTAACCAACTACATGAACTACCCTGAACAAGTACCTCTTTAAACTTTTTAATGAAAAAATTTAATATAAAAACAAGAAAGCAGGAAAAATTCATCTTAATTACATACATAGACCAGTGAAATAGTATGAGATGTCTGTACTTTGGGCCAGCTAAGACCTTAAATTTTTTACATATTATGCTTTCTTTTATTTAGGATATACATCTAGGTAATACTTTTGTGGTTTTGCCATCCACAGAGCCCTAAGGTCCCTTAATGCAGCTTTCATCATCTTTTTTTGATACATGACATCAAACTGTGCTTCCAAAAAGAGCTGTCATTAGGAATGGAGGCCCCAGGCACCACATTACACAGTTGCCTGGTTCATATAAATGTGAATTGGGAAAAATAATCAACCACTTTTAAATACAGCTTTAAAATCATGCAGCTGAACTTGCCTATACTATTTACATGAAGCATCTTGTAGTTATTCCATGCAATATTAAAATTTATTAGGATTTTTCTATAAGGCAGTAACAACTGAAGATGGACCTGATGCTATTGTGTTCCTCCCTTCAAAGAGGTTATAGAAAGCAGTAAAGCCCTTCCAGCATAAACTGTACTAGAAAGTTTGGAATGGTTTCAGATTTGCTAGAAACTATAGATGCACTTTGCTATTCTTCTTGCTTTTCCCCTCCTTTCTTCAGAAATGCTTTTTAAAAATTTTTTACAATCTCTTTTCTGTCTTGTAGAAGATACTACTCTGATATTCTTTCTCCATTCCTTCATTCATGAGTGATTTCCTGGCCCCTACTCCCCCATCCATGTGTACCTCAGAATGAGTCTGAGATTCCTCCTCTGAAACATAAATTAACAGTAAGTGTTGGAGTAAAGATACAGGATTTGATGGACCAGTTAGTCAATCAACACGACAAATACCTTGTTCCTGACATAAACAACCTCTTCTTGCTCTGCCACCTCTGCCTTGTATATCTTTAAGTGTTTGTAGTCCTCAGTGAACACACGACCTTTGACTGTATGAGGGGTTTTTACTATGTTTACTACTTTCAAACCACAAAGTACAATTTAGTAGCCACCGAGGTATTTCCTGTATCAGTCATACCTATGTTCACTCTGAGCTTTTCCATTACTAATTTTCACTTCATTCTCAATGATGTGCACTGACAGTCTTAGCTCCTCACATACACAAAGTAACTAACCTCAAACACACAGGCAGCAAAGCCACTTTAGATGGCAACATGCAGTTTACAATAAAAAGCATTACATGCTGATAAAGCACCATAGTTCCAAAAGATCCTAAAGCACTCAAGCTCACATTTAGACAGCCTCCATCCTACTTTCCAACCTTCCTTTGCACTGGTTCAGACATTATCTCACTCAGCTGCTGGACTACACCTGTAGAGGCTGCTCCCTCTCTCCATTGAAAAGACAGGCTGTCTAAAGATAATGCTGCATGGGTTTCAAACATCACTTGAATACAGGCAACTCTGAATGAAAGTTGGACTTCCAGCAATGCAACAGGATTTTCTGCAGTTTGGCTGAGAAACTCAGCTAGTATGCAGTCACCAGAAAATACTACAGTAGCTTTAATTTTTGCACAGAACAGACAAATTCATTGTTTTGAAAGGTCAGGACAGTAAATTGCAAGGAATTCAATTTACCTTCCTCAGATGGATGAAGGTCTGAGTCAAACATAGAACAGAGGAAGCCTTTGGCTCCAAGAAGTCTGTGCTGATTCAAACCTGCTCTTAGGCAGGCAAACCATCCTTTCAGCTATACATTATTACAGTTTGTGATTTTCAACTGATCTTTTTCCCCAACTATGCTATTGCAGAAAATTGTGTCATAGATGATCATCAAAAAAATGGCCAATGCACAAAAAATTTGTTTGCAACCAGGAAGTTACCAAATATAAAATTATTTGTGATATGAACAGACAGCATCATAGTTGTCTCACACTCATTTTTCCACATGTATAATGAAGTACAACAAAAAGTACAGGGAGATAAATGGGAGACAACATCATCAGCACAACACAGAAAGAAATACTGGAAAAGCAAATAAGCACAAGGATTGGTTTCAAAACCAGAAAGATCATGAAGACAATGTCAAAAGAATACTCTGAAAATGCTTCAGCTTCACAGTACACCCAGGAGGAGAGTGATGCACTAGTAGAACACCTGTTATAACAGGCTCCTTGTGTGTAACTGAGGACAAAAGAGCTAGTGAGCAGATCATTCTTGACTGAATGTATTGCATCAGGCAGTACCTCTTACCTAAAGCTTTCTGGGTATTCGACAACAGCCATGTTGATAACATCCAGTGCATGCTGATAGTGCTTCTGAGCTGAAAAGAGGAGAGCCAGTAGATGAAGTGAATTCATGTCATCTTTGCACAGTTGCAGGGCTTCTTGAAGATGGTCTATAGCATCTGAAATCTAGGAGATGGGGTAGAAATAAAAAGAGAACACATTATACCTTCAGTCCTACATTATACCTCAGAGGTAAGAACAAATACAGTCATTAGAAATGCTGAAGAAATTCTACTTAGGCACCTTCTACTATCCAAACAGTTTGCCAACATTAACAGACTGCACTGCTTGAAAAACCCCACACATTCTGGAGAAAGGAGTCTGCAGCATTACTAAATCACTGCTTATAAACAAGAGCAGGAGACCTGATCCAATCAACCCTCTCTTACTTTGTCATGGTGATTCTCTGCTGTAAACATCCACTACAGAGGCCCAATTCTCAACTCCATTTACTAGGACAGGTGGCTGACTCTTCACCTGGGTGTGGGCATTACACATCTCTGCTGCATTTTGTCCCTTGTAATGGCTGTAAAAAGCCTCTCATGATTTGGATCAAGAACATAAAAATTAAGTTTGAATATTCAAAGGCAGAAGAGTTGAGATTTAAAATGCTGTCAGAAAAAGATATATCTTTGCAAGCAGTGATGTAAAGAGCAGTCCTGACACTCACAGTAGCAGCATGTCATTAGAACCAAATCTCACTTGGCAGAAAACTTAACATCTATAATGAATGCGAGTATACCACATGCTTTTTGTGATCCAGTACACTATTTTAGGCTATCTGTTCAAAAGGGAACTTCTTAGCAGATTTTCTTTCATTTGTTTACCAGTAAGTTTTATGCAGAGGATTTTCTTTAAGATTCTCTAGTGTCTGAAATTACCATTACATAAATTATTCCATATTTGTGTTTGGCTCTGGAAGTCTGCAGAAAACAAAACATAAAAATGTATAAACTTCTTTTCCTCATGCATGCTTTCCCACTCCTTCTTTTAATGAATAGAGAATGCAGCTCCTTCTTTCCTACTACAAGAACTTCCCACCTAGCAAAGCTCTGCAGACATTCTTCTACCCTGGCATACCACCAGTGTCAAATTCCCACCTCCTCCATGGATCTCTCCCAAAAACAAGTAGCACATAACTAAGGAAAGCAGCAATTAAACTCCCTGCAGCTACAACAGAGGTTGTTGATTATCTAGATCCCAGGTGTGCTTCTGGCAGCATGGTATATATTCTGCTCATGGGACAACTTCATCCTAATGTCCAAGTGACATTTCAGTCTCACTGTGCATACACAAGCCATAGTACTTAACTACTCTATTACTGGTGACTCCGTGCAAGCCTGGAGATCAGTGTGACTGCTCCAGACATAACCCCAAACTGGCATCTGGCCCACGGCATCAAAACTGCTGAATGTCCTGGCTTGGATTCAGGTTGGGATATATGACTGAGTGCTCAGCTTTAATGAATTACTGCTTGTCAGTGGAGCTACTTGAACCATGTGTGTTGTTACAGCCTACTGCAAAGGTAAACACTTGGCTTAAATCACCTATGTTCCCTCAGCAGCTTACCAGAATACATTTTTGTATAATGTAAAAACGCTAGCGGTGACAAAACAACTTGGAACCAGGACAACAAGCATGAGACTGTGGTGGGCCCAGATCTGCCTGTCCACAAAGTTCTTCAGTAGATATACCAGAGGTATAGAAATTTGACTTGCTAAAACAAAGCTGCTATCAATCAAGACTCTTCTGCACTCAGAACTAAAACCACCTCCTATTTTTTCTATTCCTCTGTCTCAAATCTGTACAAGCAGTCATACATAAAATACAAGTTTGGGAAAAAGCAAGTTCATTAGAAGAACAAGAAAACCAAACAACTGGAGTGGACTTTGAGAAACTTGTTCCAGCTGACCCTGCTTTGAATGGGGATTGAACTGGCTGATCTCTAGAGGTCCTCTCCAAACTCAGCTATTCTATGATTCTAACACTTGGGAAGGTGATCCTAGTTTGCAACTATCAATCAGACAAAGAATAATACTTGGAACTAGGGCCTTTACTGGGGGACTTAAAAATTGTAAGGGTAATTGACCTTACTCGCATGTGAATGTACAAACTGTGTCACTGAGACTTTGCTTTATATAAATCCATACCCCTAACAGAGACCAGCATTCAATGAAGCTCTCTGACTTCGTCACAACACACACAAAATAAAGCAGCACAAAAGTCAGTTGTGGTCACTCTTGTGCCTGCTGA
>NW_008676289.1:151593-175474 GCF_000695815.1 Acanthisitta chloris
AAATAATCCAAAATAATTTCCCCCTGTTCTGTAGCATAAGGCCTGCAATGGTCACATCTCATTTCAGTGCTGCCCTCTAGTACCATCACAGTCACAGGCAATGGCTGGTTTGGAAAATTAATCATGCTTCCCTGGCATCTAATTGTTTAACTTGAGTCCAAAAAGATTACTTAGTGCTGTAAAACCATTAGTATCTTACACAGTACAGCTGCATAATTAGAAACAGTGGACAAAACAGATAAAAAAAATAACCTTTAATAATATGAACTCCATTCCTTTATGGGAAGCATAATACAAAACAACAACCAGCAACAGGCCAGATGCAATGAAATACAAACTAAGTTTCTAGAGCAATAAAAGCAAGATATGTGGCAGCAGTCAACGCAAACTTCTTTTGAAAGATGTATTTTTATTTAAGTAACTATATGAGAAAGATGGAAGCTGGCAGCCCAGATGGCACCCTGAAACTTCAGGTCTATATCAGAGGTAGGCTGCCAGTTTAAAATTCCCTCCAAGTGCTGTGCTTTAAAATAATCTTGTTTCAGCTGGACTGCAAGTCCAAGCGGGCCTGCAATTAGAAGATGCTACACTTTGCTGATTTATCTTTCTGTTAAGAAATATACCACGTTTTGCATGGCACACGGGTATACTCACATCACTTTCTAATCAGGAAGCAAAGATGCTGCAGTAGACCAGAAATAGCATCTTGCAGCACTACCAAAATAATGCCACAATATGGATTGTTTAGGCTGTCTCTTGTATAATAAGATTTCAATAATGTATATATCCCCTTAAAAACAATGCTGGGATGCTACAATTATAGATATAAAAAGGAAAACACGATGAGTGTTAAAAATAATTTCCAACAGCAGAATGTGGTTGCATATTTAAAATCTTAAATGAAACAGGATCTCATAAGAGGAGTTTTCAGGCCTTATAAGTTCACATCAGTTGACAGTTACACTTAATTAACCATTAAAACTACCCACTCCATCTCTTTTTATAGTATGGGGATTGTAGAAAGGAGAAAGCTTTATTGACTGACGAGTTTCCATTGAAAACAGACTTGCTGCAGTCCACCAGAACTTCAGGAAAGCAGGGGTACACATCTGTGAGATATTACTTAATTCTTACTACAAGTCATTTTTGATCACCAGAAAAATCTAGGTTAGGACATAGGCAGAAAAAGCAGCATGCTGCTGTTCAGCAGAGAAAGTACTAGCTGGTCTGGGAGAAAGACTGACAATTACCTACATCAGATCAGTTGCTGAGAGAAGCACCTCTTGATACCCACTAAAAGAGAGCTCTCCCCTCCTGGGGCAAGGGCTGCAGTCTCTCCTTCTTGAAACCAAAATAAAACCTGTAGTAAGCAGTTAAAATATTTACTCTGGTCTCTTAACTGATGTTTATCTTATTTCTACATCCAGACACTCTGAAAAAGTAGGTGTTTTCTGGATATCACCACTTGAAACTTTAGGTCTGTTGGAAGCCCATGCAAAATTGGTGAGACTTCCAGTCCTCAGCTGCTGACCCTTAGCTGTCCTTCCCTTCCTATTTTAATGCAAAGGAAGGTCAAATTAAATAAAATATTAAAATGGTATGAAACCCACATACATTGTTTTATATGTATTCTATACTGACTTACATGGCATTCAAGGTCAAAAACACCACCACCACCCAAAACAAAAAGGGAATCAGCACTTAAAATTGACAAGAGCGCTGCTAACTCTCTAGTGTCATTTCCATAGAAACCGGCCTGCTAAAAAACAAGGCAAGGCATTAAAATCAGTGAGCTTTAAAATGTTCATTCTACCTTGTTTTTGCTGATCCAAATGCTGTTACCACAGAAACAGGAGGAGCAGCCGAACCAGCTGCCGGGAGCTGGGAGTTACAAGTCTCATTTGTCGATGGGCTCGGCCAGCTGCCAGCCAGGCACTGCAGGTGGAGATATCCCCTGCAGCAGGCATTGACCTTGGCCTCGTGGCACTTCAACTTTGGGTGAAAACCAGACTGAGACCCTCCTTACAGGAGAGGGCATTCTACTCTGTATTTTGCTGAAAAAGCAGCCCTAAAAGGCTGTGGGGCTGACATAGACCCTCCAGGAGTCACTGGAAATCTCTCAGTGACTCCAGTAGTCTTTAAGACCCAGACATACACACACATACAAACACAAGCACAAAGCACATCACCATCATCTTTCATTTTGGTTGCTGGTGGTTTCACCTGCTAATTCTGCACGAATCTTTTATAACCATTCCTCCTCATGTCACATCCTTGTTGAATGTCAGAGAGAAGCTTATGCTTTTCCATTTCCCCTTTCCCTTGCCCAGTGCTGACAGAGACAAGTGCTACTGGAAATATTTTACAGCCTTCCAAAGAAGATGAATTGTTCCAGCTTTGCTTGGCACTCAGCTGGTCAGCTGCCTCTCTTGCTTTGTTCCATGAAAACACTCTCTTATCTATGCAAGCTGATACCTAGATTTTTCAGTGCTGGGTAAGGTTACCTCATTTATTGACTGACTATGGAAACCAAAAGGCCTATTTGCTGAGAAAAACATTCAGGTATTATATTATAACCTACTATGTAGAAATGGCCCGATGTGTTGGTACTGTAGCAGTGTCTGGTGAAAGCCCTAACTGTGATGTTCAATAGTTAATGCAATCTATCAAAAACCGTATCATTTATCTTTCAGTTAATCAGAAAGAGAATATATTAGATACTTTAAATAATTAAGGATATTAAAAATGCATTACCAAATGTTTATCATTAAGTAAACTGGCAAAAGAAGAGTAGGGTATTTTACAGGAGTCTAAAAATAAAGATGTCTCAGGTATCTCCTCTCTCTCCAAGCATGTGTTAAAGATTTATATCTCACTAGATGAGAGAAGAGCAGGAACAGCATTGCAGGGGTCAGGCTGACACTACATAATACAGTTAGATCACACAGCTATGGTAGCAGGGGCGACTGGCAGAACATCAAGGATGAAAATACACAGGTGAAGTAGACAAAAGAGAAAAGTGAACATGAGGACAAGAGACTGAATGGAAAGAACAGGAGGAAAGGGAAATGGAAGAAATAAGACAGATGAAACAACACTGCTAAGACAGGCTACAACCAGAGAAAAAAGAAAGGGTAACTATTTAAAATGAAGTGGATCAGTAACAGTGAAAACAACAAAAGAACCAATGACCACAAAAATATTGATTTTATTTTTCAAGATAGCAGCTGAAAAGCTGCAATGCTTTTACTCATGGCAAGAAGCAGAAGAGGCAGCAATCTCCCTAAGAGGCAAAAGCTGTGAGAGGAAGAAGGGTAGCCAGATAGTTTGTAATGAAAGACCCCGAGCAAACTGCATCATAAAGCATCTACTAGGCAGATGAGAAAGTTAAATAAGCCATTTTAATTATCCTTTCTTATTGCAGGCTTCCTCACAACACACTGCTCTCATTATGAAAGGGTTCAAAAGTAACATTATCAAGAGAGTGCTCTCTTGGAACAATTAGTTTAACCTAATGAACACAAGCTTCCCTAATTAGCTCAGGAAAGTAAGAAGGATCCAACTGCTCAACTCTGCGTGTAGACTAAGGAGAGAAAACGCAGCAAGCAGAAAGCCTGCCAAAGAAGGAAACTACAATGACGAAATTTCAAATCTAGCTAGAGAGGCATTTAAAAAATAGGGCCTGCTCCAATAAAGACTCTGTCTTTTAAACAGAAAGGACAGAGAAATAAAACACATCCTAATTCTAAGAAGGGACAGAAAAATAAAGCACAGCCTAAATATTGGGACTTTTTTTTTCTGAAAGGCAGCGCAGAGTATTTTCTGATCAGCTTAATTTTTATGAGTTAACACCTGCAGCAGCATTCAAATGCCAACTAATCCCACTCGCTGCAGAGCTCCAACACTCAAAGCCTAACATCAAACGTGCCCAAGTATGGAATAAAGCAATCCCCAGCACAGAGAGCGTGCGATCTGGCGTGATATAGAATCGCGGAGTAATGAGAGAACCTTCGGAGCGGCCTGCAGCAGGACATGGCATGATACCCAGGGACCAGGAATAAACACACCTCGCTCACCCCACACAAAGTTGCTCCAAATGCTAACAGCACTGCTTAGGAGTTAGAGCTAAACTCATGCCCTATGGAAGGTTATTCCATGTGCTATCGGATTATTTAAAATATAAGAACAAAAAAAAATTTCACATGAGCGTATACTGATTGCTTGTTATCAGTTACAATGTAGGAAGGAACGGACCCTGTTTAGCAAGCCTGGGCCTTGTTCAACTGGACTGCCCTTCCACCCTCTCCTGACTCGGATTTCCAATTTTTGCACATACCTGTCTGATCAGAGCCAGCTGCAGTGATAGGTAGAGGATGATTTGGTGATCTTCTGGGGCCAAGTCACGTGCTCTTTAAGGATGACCACACAATACAAAAAGAAAGTGACTGTTAGATCCCACTTTGCAGAACCCCTTCACCATGAGTCACACACAAGCACAGAACAAAACCCAGTCTCCCCCCACAGAAAACTAGTCCAGTAATGGAGGAGCACACTGAAACTACACAAAAACAGAACAACGCTTAGGCTGGTCTGGTTAAGCCATAGTCACAGGAACAAGTATGAGAAACACAACTACCAGGATGTTATACAACTTATGTGCTCCTTCATTAAATGCCACTTAGTATTTTGGAACTTGTATAACTAATATTTTAAAAGTACCTCTGAGCTCATAACCAAACCATCAAAGCATTATTTTAAGTAATTTATGTGATGGACATAGTTGTCCAACTTGTTCCTATACTGCCACTTCTCAAAAAATAGGAGAGGGCTAGGTTAGCACTGAAAAAGTAGTCACTATTGCAGCTATGAGCATGTAGAAGACCAAAGATCAGGAACCTGTGACATGAGCTGGTGCTCAAACACACAGAACATTCTCCATCCTGCAGCTTCTAGTCTAATCTTTGACAGTAGACTCCTAATATGGAAAGGTAAGACACTGAGGGAGGAATGATTTGATGACAGGAGCTGAGTCTGGACCAAAACCAAGGCACTTACTTCTCAGGCTTGGACTCCGAGATATTACCTTCTAGTCCACAGTAGGCAGCATGCTCTGCAGTGATCCCTCAGCTAATGAAGGCTGCAGTGTCTCCAGAACCAGACATGGAAACCTTTCACACAGCCTCATGCAAGGCAAGGAACAGGGATGGACAACCGGGGCAGAATTGCCCCCCTCAGATTATGTTAAGTGTGAAACTGCAGCCTGAGTTTACTAGCTTGTGGAGAAGCCATTAACCCAGGCAATGAGAGGACAGTATTTTGGGGAACCTAACCTAGGAGCAGTGTGGGGCACCAGCTCATGCCACACTGGCAGCCCAGTCTAGGAACCAGTGGATTATCCCCTCTCTGACTCGCAGAGCTCACTCGCAGCTCTACAGCACAGGGAAGTAATTTTGCAGGGGAGAGATGGGGAAGAGGAAGGTCCCTTGTAGCCAACTGACATTCCTGACCTCTTTCTGGGCTGCATTCCAAGACACCAGGGAAGCCTGCACCTGCACTGCCCTGCCTGAAGCAAGTACAATTAACATCCTTACGAGGGACAAATGACAGACTGACAATATTGGTGGTTATAACCCCTGCCAACACTATTAATTTGCTAATAGTAAACAAATAAGCAAATAAGAATAAAAGAATTACTTCAGGAAACAAACCACACACCATTTTAATGGCAGCCACCTTTCAAATGTCATCTTGGCCTGTGAGCAAGAAGCTGTTGAAGTTGACTTTTATAATTTATGGCTCTGGAACAAATTAATTTAATATGGACTGAACATGTCCTGTAACTACAAGTCAAGGTAGTACTCAGGGATTCTGAAGCAATGCCAAAGAGATCAAGGTGCAATTAGTACAGGTAAGCCACTAATTTCTCCTTCCACTACAAAAGAAACACCAAAATCCACACCAAAAAAAAACCCCAAACCAAAACAAAAACCACAAAACCCCAACAAAACAAAAAGCAACCCCCAAAAATCTCCAACCAAACAACAACAACACAAGATAGAACCTAGCTTTGCCCTAAGCTGTAGGAGCAGTGTGAGCCACGTCTTTAGAAAGCAACTCTTGTGAAACCTTCAGTAGCCTCTGCAGCAAATAAATAACAGGGGTAAGTTCACAAGAATATAGCAGAGGAGGTTAATGGTGCTTTTGGAAAGAAACAGCCAGTTGTTACTTTACTGCTCAGTTTTCTCAGAAGGAATTAGAAAAATATTTGATGCAATCTTCCAGCTGAAAAGCTCCCTTACAGAGATGGCTACAGGCCAAAATATGGCCTGTGAGATCACACACGTACTTCAAAAAAAGGTGAAAAACAAGGAAGACCAAAAAACAGAGAAACCAAACTCAGACATTTAGAAAAACACTAGAAACCAGCTATCACATTCCCTGAAATTTAAGTAGCTAATGATTGGCTAGAAGCATGTCTGCTTCCTAGCTAGAGTTAAGATACCATGAAAACAAGTCACAGCCAATGGGAAAGGTCAAAGGATAAAAAAATAAATGCAGCTTAAAAGCACTGCAGCAGTGTGATTACATAAAAATTGGTCAGTAGTGCAGGAAATAGTGTACCTTAAAAGTATATCCCAATCTAAATACTGAACAAATAAATGGCTTTTAAAAATTTTATCTCTCTGATCTCCACAGGGTAAACATCCAGAATTAGATCTGTGGTTTCAGCTCTTGCAATCACTGCAAAAACAGTGCAAGGCAAACGTGTTGAACTCCTTGTTCATCATCAGCAATACCGCCAAGATCCAGTAGTTAGTAGCAGTTCAACCTGCTAAACCTGAACTTTGAGATCAGTTTTGTAAGATATTTACGACCACACCAAACCCAGAATTAGATACTTCAGCCCAAGATTTAGACCATATGAGCTTCCATTCAGTTACCATCTGAAGCCTATAGGCATCTACATTTACAATGTTAACTGACCAAACACCACCCAGTGTATTTTGGGTAGCGTAACTCATGCATAACAGGGTCAGGAAGCTCACACCTCACCTCTCTACCCCACATAACTGACAAAAATGGATTTTAATGCAAACAGTTTTACTTGAGGTAACTGTAGTTACAGAAGAGTTTAATTCACAGTTACTTTCAGGGCAGAGCCATTGCATCAGTCACCCCCACAAAATACAGTGTTGAACAGGTGAGTGGTGATTGCTTTCTACCGCTAGCTCTGTAGTCTCCTCTTCATACAACAGCTCCTGTAAACACTCATTAGGACAGCAATTATCCCCTCCCTGGTAAATGACTGGTGCCAGGTCACCCTGTAGCAGCCTACACCCTGATGGTGAAGGTACTTTCCCACCATGAGGGAAGCAAGAGTTTAAGCCTGCTTCACACAGGAACTGAGACAAAATTAGCTTTCCATGTTTGCCAGCTGGCATCATGTGAGGAAGCTGCATCTCCCAGCGTGGTAGATCTCACTGCAGCTAATTTGGGGCTAAGGTTATTTCCGTTAGTGGCACAACAGGTACTCTTACCTTGGATAGTCAATCAAATAATCACTGCATTTAGCCACCACAAGAATGGTTTTGACAGGCTACTGCTGAAATCTAATGAACTGTTTTTAAAGCTTTCAGGCAAGGAAGTCTAATGCAGACGGGGTTAAAAAAAACATTAAAAACCAACAGTTATTCTAAATTCATTCAAAGAAATACAAAATGGAAGTATCTTCAAGATTCCTACTCACCTCTCCAAAGTCTGAAGTGCTTTCTTGTTTAATTCATCCTGAGTGCTCTTCAGAGTAGCTGTAGGACAAGATACAGTGCCATTTAGGAGTTGAATTCAATGTTTCAGATTAAAGAAATAAATGCATCGAGTATTTCAAACTGGGAACATAAAAACTGTGGAAATCTGGTGTGGGTGTGGTGTGTGTGCATGTGCTCATTTCAACATGAATTCTCAAATTAATTTTTATTAAAGATTCTTTTAACTCTCTTGTTTGAAATACTGAAGCATTTTTTTTATTTACGTACGCCACTGAAGGGAACTGGGAGGAGAAGGGGCCATACACTACCTAGATACCAAGAGCATTAGAGGCTCTCTGCCAGGTTGGCATAAATGCTAATCGCAGTAACCTGCAGCATACTCTGATTTGGATACCGACCACCTCCACCACCATCTTTGTGTAGGAGGGTGTTGCAGGTTGAACAGGAAACACCAGGAGCCAAGCTTACAGATCTGTGACAAAACCTTTGACAACACAACACCTTCCTTGAGACCACAACAGACTTCTAGGCTACTTCAGGTGTGGCATTAGCTGCTAATGCTCTCTTTCATGCCTGTAGTTGCTTGACTAATGGATCCTGCCCACCACGTTCACTTATCAACATATAAAATAATTCCTAGCCAAAACCAAGAGAAGAATCAAGTTCTTGTTCTGCCAGGGTATAAGATAACTTCATCATCATCATCAAGATCAATGGGAAAAGAAGATGATCTTGGAGAAGCATGGATTTCTCAAGATCCAAAATATCTGGCAAGCTAGTGATAGCCAGTGCATTTCTGAAAACTATCTTGTTTTGGTTCTTAAGTTCTCAGATTTTGCATAGCAGTTGTTTCTCGTTCTGCCTATCCTGAATTTGAGAGCTACTGATAGACAGCACAAAGAAGTGATGAGTAGTTAATCCATCAGCAAACATCCACCTGTGAATATATTTGACTTCATACATCAAATCAATGTATGCTCCAAAACAGAAAGTACCTAACTACTGTATACACTTAGGCAATAAAACCAGATAAAATTCAAGTATTCTTAAAAGTTAAGAGGAAAGAGTTGTGTTCTTCTAGAAGGCATACAAAGATAACCAGTTTCTTTAGATTCTGCAACATGTTAGCAAGTGAAATTTTGAGAGAAAATAATTTCGCTGCAGAAGTTATAGTGATCTGAACTTTTGTATTCCTACATCTTCCAACAGCTCTTCAAAACATCAGGTTCATTTGTGAGGAACATCAGGTTCATTTGTGATCAGGATTTCCCAGATCATAAAGATCAAACTTTGTTTAGGCCTCAAAACCTACTCCAAGTATTAAAAAATGATCAACAAATTTGCATTTAAAAGAATAAATTTGAAGACATGGACTTTCATGCAAAATGCAGCATTCATTAGAAGTAGTTGGAAATATTTCACTCTCGATAGCCTTAAATCAGGGCCACTGCAAAAAAGATAACAAGAGAAGAAAATTTAGGAAAAAAATTTTAAAATAAGATTGGCGCAAACAAAAATGCTCGAGAAGATATTCAAAAGTGTGTTGGTTTTGGCTGGAGTGGAGTTAACTTTCTTCACAGTGGCTAATATGGGGCTGCATTTTGGATTTGTGCTGAACACAGGGTTGATAATGGAGAGATGTTTTTGTTATTGTTGAGCAGAGCTTACGCAGAGCCAAGGCCTTTACCACTTTCTGTACTGCCATGCTAGCAAGGAAGTTGGGGATGCATGGGAGATTGGGAGGAGAGACAGCCTGGACAGGCGACTCAAACTGACCAAAGGGATATTCCATACCATATGACATCATGCTCAGTATATATAAAGTGGGAGGAAGAAGGAGGAGGAGAGGGACGCACATTTGGAGTGATGGTGTTTGTCTTCCCAAGGAACTGTTACACATGATGGGGTCCTGCTCTCCTGGAGATGGCTGAACACCTCCTGCCCATGGGAAGCAGTGAATTAATTCCTTGTTTTGCTTTGCTTTCATGCACGGCTTTTGCTTTCCCTGTTCAACTTTTATCTCAACCCACAAGTTTTCTGGCTTTTACCCTACTGATTCTCTCCCCCATCCCACTGGTGGTAGAGTGAGTGAGTGGCTGTGTGGGGCTTGGTTGTTGGCTGGAGTTAAACCACGACAGAAAGGATTTGACCATACCTATAAACACCTATACAAAAAATGTGTCAGATTCTGTTTCTCTAAAAGATTCCTTATTTAAGTTACAGAGCAATTCTGGAGGTGTCACACAATAACGAAGACTGAAAGAAATGTTGCTATTTGCCCCTCAAATTAAACATCAAAAGGAAAAACTAGAACTTCTAGCTTCCACCTGGTAAGACTAATGTTCAGTCTGTTGTCAGAAAGAACACAAAATATGTTATGGAAATGAAGCGATTACAACTAGTCAGCTTTGCATCTACACTACTGGGAAACAGCATGTGACTTCCACCTCCCACAATATGGACTGCATCTTCAGCTACCACTAAGTTGGAAATCTGGTTGTCCATCTCTAGATTTGTGTCTGACTTAGAGAAACACACTGAAATTTGTGTTTGACAATACTAGGCACTGATGCTATAAGTTAACTATGTCATTTACAGGGTCTTTACAGCTAAAGGAGATACATTAGGAAAAAAAAAAATACTAAAAATGAAAAGTGATTCGGGGAGAGATGTATAAAAAGAAGCTTGGCCAGCAGGTCAAGGGAGCTGATCTTGCCACTCTGTTCTGCTCTTGCGAGACCCCACCTGGAGTGCTATGTCCAACTCTGGGATCTGCAACATAAGAAGACATGGGTCCGCTGGAATGAGTCCAAAAAAGGGCCATGAAAGTGGTTAGGGGGCCGGAACACCTCTTCTATAAAGAAGAGCTGAGAGAGTTGGGGTTTTTCAGCCTGGAGAAGGGAAGGTTCCAGAAGAGGCCTTACTGCAGCCTTCTAATAAGGAAGACAGAGAAGTGGGTTTTTTTTCACCACGGCCTATAGTGATAGGACAAAGGGTAATGGTTTTAGACTAAGAGGAAAGGTTTAGATTAGATATAGAAGAAATTACTTTCTATGAGGGTGGCAAGACACTGGAACAGGTTGCCCAGAAGACGTTGTGGATGCCCTACTCCTGAATTTGTCAAAAAAAGTCTGCAACCCACCTGTATCATTGAAAAGCTCTCACTTCAAAGAAAAGCTTGCACTAAGGAGACAGAATTAGACAGGTCTGACTAAACTTCTAAAATTTGCACTCCATTCTCCGAGGGTGACAGCACTAATGAATTCTTCAGCCCCTACCCTACTCAACTTCACTCACTGTGAGCATGGCTACTGCAGTTCTACCAACCCAAAAAAGTCAATGTGACTTATTACTTAGAGCAAAATAACCTGCAAAACACTCTGACTAATGGGAGGGTGGGCAAAGCAGGGCAGTAGCACAGGGAAGTTTAATTTTCTGAAACTTCAGCAGTCACTCCTGTAAGACACAGTACTTTTGCAAAGGCTACCTTAGCAGGCCAAGATTTATTTTTTAAAGCACTCAGGGTTTTCAAAAGAGCTTAAGCCTTACTAAAGGCCTTACTTGCCTTCAGCAATATTTTGGTACCTAAACACAAAGCTCTAAAGTCGCATTTGAAAACAAAAGAGGACAAGTTCTGTGTTAGAAGCAGGTAGAGCACAGTGGGTGTGAATGCATGAAGTGAAATTCTTAATGTTGAGCATCAGCATCAACACTGCCATCATGGGACAGGGATCTAGTTCTAGTCTTGTCCAATGGACTGAACACCCATAAACACCTGAAGCATAATCAGGTCTATTTATGAAACACATTAGTTTTGTGGGAAATAATTCAGTTGTAATGTGCAAAACTGTTCCACTATGTGAATCACAACACAAGTGGGCATGGCAGAGCCTTAACACTGATGTGCATGCATCCTTCTGCAAGTATCAGGGGGTTTTGGAAACTATTCCCTTGTGTTAAGACACCTAATAGGGCAAGGCATACAGCTTTAGCATCCAGAATTATAATTAAAGATTGCATGTGCTGACTTATCTCCAAAAGCAAAACTGTCAGGTTTGTTCACTAATAATTTATTCACTTACAGTGAACAAATTTAAGGGTTTTTTTTCAACATTAACCAGTGCTGTCTCTATGCTGATTGTTAGTAAAATCCACACAGACTGATACAATAAGTTTCCAATTCAGTGCCTGATCCACAGCCTCCTACCAAAATTCTAAATGAAAACAGAGATATAGCAGTCTTTCATTTCTGAAAAAAGTGTGAGGGACTGTTCAATCTACAAAGATTTCACAAAAGATTCACAAAGATTTCACTACTTGTGAGGTGGTGATGTGAGATAAGAAGAGCACTTGTATTTCACAACACATTCTCAACCCAGTCTTTCCTATTTAGGCCTTTGTTACATTCATCTTGCCTTTCCCTGTCTTCAATGGATTCTTCACCAGACCTAAAGGAGGCAAGGTTGACAGTACAGCTTATGCCAAAACTGGAAATATGAGGAGAAAAGGTTTACTGTTGACATTGACCCATTGGGAAGAGATCTGCAAAAATGGACATTCAATACGCAAAGTTTTGTGCTTCCATGAGAGAGGCAAAAGTGCAAATTACTTCCTCTGAGGACACATCTTTCAGCTACTTCAATGAGACTTATTTCAAGAAACATGTAATTAGACATTAAGAACAAGGAAGCTACATACTTGCTACCCAGCATAAGTTTCAGGAAGTCTTGTTTCCTTCCCATAATAGTTGGGAAGTGACTTCTTATCAAATGCTTCCACAAGTTCTTTCAATTGTCATTCAGCAGAATTCTCTCTTCTGACTTTGCTTTTTAGCAAATGCTTTTCACAGGCCACAAAGAAAACGCTTTAATACAACTCTGTGGTGCCTTTGTCACACAGGAGGAGAAATAATTACTAAAAAGATATATTTAATAAGAAAGCCTAACCTTGGATGGAAGACATCTTGATATAATGCTGTAAGCTTTAGAAGGCAATGGGTCAAGTGTCTCTGAAACACTTAACTACCATTGAAAATGCTGATTCACTGAAAGTCAACTCAAGTAGAAAGTTATAGAAACCATATATACACACACAGATGTTTGACTGTCTGAATATGTCACTATGAACTGGCATAAACACAATGATGAACAAGATTGACAATATGAGGCAGGATTACACAGGGGAGTTGCTGTCTCCCTTTCAGCATGTTCTAGCCATGCTTGCTCACTGCCATATGCTATCTTTTTTAATGATGCTAATGAAAAATGTCTTGCTAGTGCAAATTTGACATTTTCTAGTAAAATACAGCTCCATATTCATGACCATCATATGTATGCTTGTGAAGGACTTAATCCATTTCATTAAAATACAGTCTGAAAGGTGAAAATACACTCTTCATATTTCCCTCAAATAACTGAGTGCCTAGTCCTATCGACTAAAAGGCTAGAGATACAAGGATGAGGCAGATATTCCAGTGTTTATAAATCAGACAGTAATTTAGAAAAATACCAAGGCAGTTGTTGTGAAGACTGGTTTTTTTACATTAAAAGGACACAATAATGAACTAATCTCTTGAAAACTCAGAGACTTCCAGAAGAAGAGTTTCCAACTCACATTTTGCTGCACCAAAGTATTTTTAGAGCCAGAGAACAGCACATGCCTCTACAACTCCATTCTTTAGAAACCACCTTCTTTCCATACTGAGGATAACAACTTGATTGTAATGGGCTAACATAGAAAACCTTCCATCTCTGAAAATAGTCTCTGAAATCTTGTATAGCTTCAGAAATAGTTCAAACAAAATCTAGGCAAAATGCCCTAAAAAAACTATGCTGTTAAGCAGAACTCTATTTCTAATGAAATTAAAAAAATATATAAGAGAAAGTTTAGGCTAGGAGGGACATTTTTTTTTTTTTGCATTAACTTTCTAGGGGGAACTATTCTGGGGCAGAGAAATGGGGAACTGGAGAGAGCCACCATGTCTGTTAGCCTCCATGATGAAAGTAGTTCTCAGAACAGCTGATAAGATATGGCTGGCTGAAAAACTACACCAACTTGCACTACTGAAGAGCACAAATCACTTTCTCATACACATGCCTTGCAGAATTCTGGTGTAGGTTGCAAGGCCAGCATATTTCCATGATACTATAATACAGTCCTTTTACCTTTGTTTCAAGCTTCTTTGATAGAAGAAGTTGGCTTGTCTCTATGGAACCCATCTGAGACAGAAGTCATTGCTTGCATGAGGGCAGGACTGCCACATTGATTAGGAAACACACCAGCTCAGATATTATTCAAAGAAATTGTGTTAGAAGTCCGTCTACCTGTGTTAGAAGTCATAGAATAAACAAAGACTGTTCCCACCTGTGAACTTGATGGAGGTCAGAGCTACAACTCTCCCAGACACTGGGACTTCAATCCCTTCTGGCTACCAGGTGCCAAATCTGCTGGAGCCCATTGTCCAGCCATTCAAAACCCAAACAAGCAGCATTAAAATAAAATACTTCTCACATTGAGTGGTCTGTTTCTAGTCAACATCCACATGTATCAGTGAGGTAGATATTTTTATCTTGTTTACTTCTAAGTAGAGAGAGAAACAACATCACAGAGGTTGAATCTCTGTGGGGAATCAGTATCGTGCCAGGAACTGAAGTCAGGCATTTCTGACACCAGTTCATGGATTGTATTTCTTTGTGATTTATGAGTGGGTGACAAAAATATGAAAAGAGATGGAAAGTTTGACTTTTTGTTGCGTAAATAAGTGAAAGAAATGTACTACAAATATGCAAGTAAAGGACACCAAGCATTGTCAGCTACACTCAGATTACCATCCTCCTAAGTGGATGCATTTCTTCCTTTACCTAAAATCTTCATTTTTATTACCACAGAAGACAGTTCTATGAGCAAGTGAACAGTGCCCATTTATCTTGAAATCTGATTGTTTTTTATGTCTAGTCAGCACTGAAAACAGATTTTCTAATAAATTTCCACAGCTTGCACTGAAGACTTCAAATGCTCTCCATACAACACACTTGACAAACAGGGTAACTCACCATCAGTAGCTTGAAGACTGTATGTCAGGCCCAGCGCCAAGTAACCTTTTGCTAGGGACTCTCCAGCATCCTCACCCAGGTTTATCACCATTTTAGCAAAGTGTTCTCCTTCCTCCAGCTGCAAAAGTGGCAGGTTGAGACTTTATTAAGATTATTCCATTAAACTTACCTATAAGTGATCTGAAAGCCATTCACAGAAGGGTTTTCAGTAATCTCAGTGAACACTCATAGAAAGGAGGATGTAGAAGGTCAGACTAGCAGACCTTGGTGCACATGCACAATTTCAAGAAAAGTTTTGGTTTTGCACCCCAAACTATTTCCAGATGTTTAAGATTAACAAAGGACAATATCTTATTTTTACAGTTCCCTTCAGGCATGCTTTAATCATGTAACCTTAAATAAAAATGCTGGACCAGCTGACTACTTGTATCTTAGTAGTACAGTGATAGGTCTAACAAGTTCTTCCTTCAAAGACCGACCATCAAGTTTTGCTGTAAGGTTTTTTTAAACAGCCGCAAATTTTTACTATCTCTTAAACTGCTACAAGTATCAAACAAAAAAAGCACTTCACTGCAAGCTTTCAGCTGCTGCTTGCAGTTCTGCTGCCAAAAGGAGGCAGAAAATTCAGGACACAAATTTTCATCTGAACTACCATATTACCTTAGCAGCTCTTGCTGCACTAGCCACTTTCTGCACCTTTTGCAAATACATAATTTCCTTGAAACTGCATTTTATATTATAGATCATAACTGGAAGAGAAAGAAGTCACAGTCTCTCAGGATCAGCCTCCAAAATGCTGAAATATGTAAGTTGGTCCCTCCTACTACAGTACAGACTCCTCCCCACAACCTTCCTTCCCAGCTGACACACAGATCTAAGTCCAATGAAAACATAAAAGCTTCAGTATCTGTAAAATCTGAGTTAATGGTAATTTCAAACAAACAAAAAAAGGCGAATAGCATATTACAGAATAGTGTGTCCCTCATTAGCATCACTCACCCATTAGAAGCAGAACAAACTAAGACCTGTAGACTGTACATACCTAGAAAGGTGTAAGCTGGAGAGGTGCAGACAAAAGCTATAAGCAATGCTTGAAAGACAGAGCCTCCAGGAAGACCTGTCTGTACAAGCCAGTATGCAGATCCTGTCAACCATAATCAGAGTCATCTCTAATCAAGATATGGACACCATCAGACTATCTGAAAAATCCTCCTTTTGGAAACTTTATTACATGACCACTGACTTTATGGTATGGGGCAGCAAAATTTTGAGAAAATACATTTTTGTTTGAAATACAACTGGTTTTGACACAACTACTGCAAAGTGCCCTCTTAATACTCAGCTTCATCAGAATTCAGCACCTCATGGCTCCTCAACATCTAAAATGACACATCAGGAAGACTGAGATTTGTTTTAGATTTCTTAAGCCTGACAGTGGCCCTACTGAGTTCCCTGTCACATACTGAAGTGTGTTCTAGACCAGAGTCTAGGACAATGGAAGAAGAAAATGTTCCATGACTTGCCACATAGAAAAAAAACAAAAACCAAAACCAAACCCCACAAACCAACAAAAAACCCCTCCCATGAAACAATAACTGAATTCTTCAGCTCTCAGGAACTTTTATGTAAGACATGAAATCTCTGCGCCCTGAAAATTTATTATGTACCTCTTTGCCACTATAAACAGCTATATTCCCACTCTCTTTCTTCATTGTTTCTCCTCTTCTCCCCACACACACTTTCATCCAAGAAGTCTCCATTAGATAAGAAAAGTGCTATACAAGGAATTCTAATGACTAGCGAACAAGGGTAGGGGTGGGTAGAGTGTATTAAAATAAAAAAAAAAAAGATTAAATGACAGGTTTGGAGCTGAAATGGAGACATTTAAAATTGGAGAGATTTTGCTCCATGGTTTCTCTGAATGGTCACCTGATGGTGTTTGCAGTCTTTGACTGATGCCCTACGCTGCACAAATCAGCAGCACACCATTCAGCCTTCTTGCCTGCCAGTTATCCAGGGCCACCTGTCAGGGTCAGATTAATCTAATGTATAAATAATTAAACACACAACTTTTCAGAATGGCTGAAACAGCACTTCTAGAACATTCTTGTAAACATTTATTCATATTAAACACCACTAATGGCACTATGACCAGCCACAAAGATTCTTATGAATGCAAACTTGGGTTAGCTGAAGTCTGCTTTAAGAATAAGTGGCCTTGCAAACTCCAGCACAGCTGGTTCTGTTCATGAGAACATTTACTTTTCCTCCTTACAGCACTCAGACATCTCTCCTGCCAGCCCTGCTGTGTCAGCCATCTGCCCCCTCCTCTCCCATTCTCCTACTCTTCAATCATTCTGGTAAAGTGCAAAAAGCCAAACCTTTCACTCACATCACCCACCGAGGTTTCAACTCTCCAGTGCATCAGTCTTGCCGATTGCCTAGTCAACTGTGAATCTGGAAACTACTATCTGAAACAGGAAAAACCCCTTTGGGGCATACTTGGGGTTACCAACTAAACTGCAAGGACTACCAGATTGCAGTCTGGATGAATACTCCCTTTTCCATACACCCAAGGGACCAGTAGTGAGCCTGAGCTCTGATCTGCCAGTAAAGCTGTGTCTATGGAGATCCTTAAGGATAGGAGGTATCTCCACTCTATTGTAGACATGGAGAAAGGGAGGGAGGAAGACCTTCAAATGAGGCACCAACCCCTCTGGTGTCTCACAGATAGAACCATTTCCAACTGCAACTCTTGCATGTTGCCACATGACCTGAAGCAGCAGGAAGTGCTCCCTCTTTCTCCTCTCCCCATGTGGTGCCAGGTGTGTGAAATTTCAGCCTGTGGGGCTCACAGAAGTTGTGAGCTCAAAGTACACAGAAATGAGTTGAGTGGCAGAAAGCTTATCAGAAGAATCAAAATGTCCATTCCTACTCCTGCTGCACACCCAGGGGTCAGTCTCAATATGAAGGGAACCTAAATGATTCATTCACTTCAGAAGAGGACTCCAATGTTAAGGTCACACAACACTGCATTGGAAGAGCAAGGAACATCATCAAAAATACCTGTTGCAACTTACAGGCCCTTGCCAGCAAGCTTCTCCTCAGCAGGCATGACACAGCATCACTTTGTGGTTAGGAAATGCACAGTGTACCTGGTTGCTAGCAACTCCCCACACCACAGAAAATATACTGACAGTAACAGCTTGAATTCAGTTTCCTTGGAATCAATACTTGCTATTCTCTCAGAAGTAAGCAATAAACAAAGTCCCAAAGCCACACAGATATACTTCTGATTTGGCCCTTACTGTTCCTACATTCTTCTGCATACTTTGCATTGAAAAACTGGTGGAGAGAAGGGCAGCATTCCAGGTTTCAGGGAGAAGTTCCCTGCCTCCAAGACCTGCATGGAAGAAAGTTCAGAAAGGAGGCATAGGGGAAAAACAACCCAAGAGGAACTTTTTGCATTTTGAACTCAAGCTGTCAGGAGAAACAAACACACACCTGGCACCTGGAGAGAGACAGGCTGCCAAACAGTGAACTGACCAATGAGATGGTAATGCTGTGGGGCTGTTTGGGATTTTTTTCCCTTCCACTCCCTCCATCATATTTCATAGAAAAGGAACAGTTGCTAGCTGTGTTACCCTGAGGGATATTTCCCCTAGCGCATAGAGTGGCTGTTCCAGCCACCCATGTCATTTGACCACAGGTTTTGGTGTGTGCTTGAGCCAAGCGCCTAGGGGCAAACTGACAAGGGAGTGGGGAACAGCAGGTGCTGTCCTTTGGCCTAATGCCACCCAGCTGGTTTCCAACTGCCACCCAGATTGTTTTTAGAAAAGCTCAAGCCCTACCCCACTGAATCAACACCCTCCAGGACTAAGTGGGAGCTGCAGTTCCCACCAGCATGCATTGAGGACAAATTGATGATGTACAGCAGCATGAAAATGACACCTTACTGTGCCAAAAGAGAGGAGCATACAAGGAAAGAGGCAGGAAATATATCAAATGACACTGGATTTAGGATAGCAGAAAAGGTTACTGAAGCAGATGAGTTTGGACACCAGTGACTGAATGATACAGAAGCACTAAAGAGACCCAAATCCTACAGAAAGGATATCTGTGCAAAACTATGGAGGATATCAACTAGTTGAATTGACCTCTTATCACCATTTTCATTACACTGGGTTATAGGTATATAGACTAATTTAAAGAGAAGAAAATAAATATTGTGAAAAGAAAATGGCAAGAGGAAAAATGCATAGGAAGAAAGTGGTCAGTAAGACATAGTCTAATGAAAAGGTTTTGTCCCACAACTGTTTACAGCATACAGAGCTAATTGTGTTACATATGTCAGGAAAAAAATAAATCCTGTGGTTTCTATTGTTGGTCTAGTCAGCATTTTCTCTTTGAGTCACCATTGTTAAGCCCACCAGCTTTTTCTCCAGGTAAGCTCAGCCCTCAGGAATACTCAGGCCTTTCCTCCACTGTAGTGACACTGGTTTGTTCACAGGGGAGATGCATAGAAGGCAAAATTCTTGAACACTTTGACATCTAAAACCCATGGGATTGCCCCAATAACAGTAGTGGTGATGTAGACAAGAATGTCTTTTAAAAGACAAAAGAAATCTCTTGTAGCTCCTTGCCATTCACAGGTTTCTCAGTAGCCTTTAACTCTAGTGACACTGATCCTCTAAATGTCCATTCTGCAGACAGTATAAATCCAATAACAGATTTGATCACTCAGTATTATTCATACTGCAGTAAGACCTAAGCATTTCCAGTCTACTCCAGAGTTCCTAAGTGACTGGGTACAAGCACATGCACAGCATCATTTATTATCTATAGTGGCAGGGTCGACAACAGACAGAAGGAGAGAGAAGCACTCTTGGATTAAGTGGTCTGTGAAAGTAATGAATGATAAACTGTTACCTCAGAAGAATGCAGCTCTAAATCTACATCCTGCCAACCTCCCCTGATACACACACACTGTGACCTCCTGACTTCATGGTATGCCTTACTTAGATTTTATGACTCCATGCATGGTCTGCTCTGGCCCAACACTGCTGCTTCTCCTTTTCCCTGACTGATGGCACGATCTCTGTCTTCCCAGCAAAGCGCTGGAGCACAGCACTTTGCTGTGCATACTAACTAAAAGAAACTAGGGAAACGTCTGAGGCACAGCACCATCTTGTGCTGCAGCTTTTGCCATGGGACAAAGTCCCATGTAGTCATACTAGCTGATCATCCTGGCATCATTTGGTGCTACACCAGTTTAGCACAATACCATGACAGTTATCCTATCAACTGTGGGGCAATGAAAATAATAAGAACATAACTCATGTCTTCCTACTTTGTCAGAGCAGAGTTCAAGTTTATCCTAGGACCTAGGTCCATTTTGCTCTATGTATATTTACAATGTTTTCAACATGCCTTTGTTGAAATGAATGGAGTAAAAGGCACAAAAAGGCATCATAGTAATCCTAAATGCCTTAAATAAGACTCCTAAAATGGAGAAATTCAGTATTTAACACTTGCCTGTAGGCAGAAGTTCTGTTTTTAGTATTTTCACAACACCTGCCATAACAGGGCCCTGGAGAACCTAGATTAGTAGTGAAATTAACAGTACTGTACTATTAAAATATTAAAAACAACAACTCATGCTGCAACTCAAAGTCACTGCCAAAATAGGCAAGTGAGCATTCAGCTGAGGCCGTGCCAGGGAAAGCTGAGTGAACAAGGAAATTGCAGCAAGCGTTTTAGTAAGTGGAACTCTGAATTTATAGTGAAGCAAGGCAAGACAACTTCCGTATGGACGTATCCCAATGCAAGCTATTTCAACTTTCTATAAAAATTTAAAAAAATACTCTGAACTACAATAGTCAAAGACTTCATAGTGCATTCTAGAAAGCTAAAAGACAGCTGGCTAAACACAAATGGGCCTTGTGTTCACTTGATAGAATCATCCACATGCAAGTTCAACAAACTGTTGTGCTGAAACCCCAACAAACTGGAAGGCTTAGCAGCACAATGCCTGAAAAGTAATTCTGAGCTCATTACAAAGACATTTAAAACACCTTTGTAATAGGATAGATACAGTACAGAAGTTCCAACTTTGCTGAAAACCTTTGTATTTGTATTAGGTGCAGGTCCAGCTGCATTCTGACTATACAAATGTGGTTTATATAGGTGCACTAGTTTTGGAGCTTTTCTGGTCCTCCAAGATTACTGGATTAAACTTTAGGATTAATAAGGTATTCATTTATTGTTTACACTTTTTTATTTTGTGAAAACCTACAATTCTAAAAAAGGTAACCAAAACACTGCTTATACCACTGAGTTGTTTACTGCAGGCCCAATCATGAAAGCTAGTGGTTGATGGGGCAGATCATCTCCTGATGTAAGCCAGCATGGTGCCACTAATATGCCAGTGGAGTAATGCCAACTTACATCAGCTAATAATCTGGTCATACTGTCACAACAGAAGCTGGGGGCGGTTCAGTTCTTTTCCACATCAGGCTCTGTTACATATTGATTTGCATGGCACAGTATGAATGTATGCATGTTTTCACTTTGATTTGTTCTGCATTGGGAGATTATTTCATAGATGTGATCTGAGCATCCCCAATGTTGTAAAGCACTATTGTACGTTTCAATTCATTTTTTGTTTTCCCTGGTTCTTAAAGTGTGCTGAGACACCACGTGCAAAGCCAGCAAAATGAGTTAAGTGATCACTAGATTAATCATGAAAGAAAGTGTTCTGTGCTTCTCATGACATTCTGTAATTATCCAGCTGCCTAAACGTTGTGGTTTGTTGGTTTGTTTTTTTTTTTTTTATTGCTAGTAACTGAAATAAGACTAAAAGTACTGCTTGCCCATGGGCTATAAACAAACTGGCTACAATACTGCACTTAAAGCACATAGTAGACAGATGCAGGACATAAATTAGCTGTTTTATTTGGATAAATGGTGATCTGATTTCACCCTTTTCCTGCTTAGCCAGCAATCAAATACATAGATATATTTCCTAATTGAGAAATTAACCATATTTTATATGTTCTGAAAAGCAAGATGTATTTGAGTATTTGCAACTGTTAATATTTGTCCATTAGACTGTTCCCGTGTCATGTCTATCTTCCTTTCTATTTATACTGGCATTGATCAGCTTGTTCACTTCCAGTTTAAATTATTCAATTCTGATTTGATTGCCATGTAATTTAAATGCAAATAATTACTGTAAGGATGACATTTAGAAAAACAGCTCTGCTAAGCAGGAAGGTCTTTATTAGGCACAGGAGTCTGCCAGTAATATTAGAAGCATCCCTTTGACTGTGAGATGTGGGAACCTATCATTTCAGTTCTTTTAAAAGATGTTCTGATTTCCCTCTGACTCTCCTTAATTAAAATTCTTCAATACAATCATGAAGTTTGGTATGAGTGTAGAGCATAGGCCGGTGACTGAAAGGGAGAGGGGAGAGGAATATTTTAAATTTGGTTTTAGTTCACAAGGTTGTGCTCTAGATAAGTGCAGTAAAATTACTCTCTTGTGAAATCATGTTTTTATTTCATACTGAACCCCAGTTCAGAGCCAGGGTCTGACTGAGTAACACTGAAAAGCATTTCTCACAATGAAAAAGCAGTAGATAGAAGACAAAACTCTTACTTGCAATAATCAAAACCAGCTCATTTTTCCCTTCCCTATTATTTAGGGTTAGTCTGTTGCTTTATCAGCCCTGCCATGTATAAGAAGTTTGGAGATTGCCTGAAGACAGAGTTGGGACTGAATTACAGTCTCACCATCTTTTCTAAGTGTCTCTATAACAAGGAATTTTTTAATATGTGCTTTGAAAACTTCATCCAAGATCGTAATAAGTGTTCAACACAGTTGTAATGCTTGGCTTTCACACTGTTTTAACATCTCTAAGAAACAGCAAAAACCTTATTTGCTTTGTTTTAGAAAATAACGTTCACTGTGAAATATCACTGAATGACTTTCAACCCTCAAAATTTAGATACTGAGCTATGGGTACAAAAGAGTTAAATTGCTCCTAGGTCGGGTAGTTCAGCAAGGATTCCCTGAAGGCTCTCAGACCTGGAAGACACTTCCGAGAAAAAAATGCTACCCAGTTTTTGCTGACTCATATATAAACTTAACCATTATAGTTTCAACTGTATAGTTCATTCAAAAACATACATAACCAGATGTCCTCCCTGATGGCGGCATAAATTGATACAACTTAAGTTTAGCTGAACACCAGCTATCACTAGATAGGGATGTAGAGGATGGGGAGGTGAAGATAAGGGGACACAACAGCAGCAAATCTAGCTTCTACAACTTTTCACAAAAATCTAAGCAGATTCTTCTGGTATTTTCTTTCATGTTCTCTTGCATCTTTGTTTTACTGCTACTAGCAATTGCAATCCTTCACTGACTGCAGGGACACCTCGTGGTGAGGACAGGTGAGAACAGCAGGCTGCCGTTCAGTTAATTAAACCAGTCAGCAAAAGACTGACAGATGTTTCTGCTCCTTGGGATAATCAGAATTTCACGGGCACCGACTTCCACTCCCACTCTGCTTCTGGGGCATACATTAACACATCCAGAACACAAAACACTGACACAGCAACTTCAAGAACAAAGGACTGAGCCGTCCAGCAGTCCTGAACTATCTGACAGTCCACTTATAACTCTTAACTTCTGTCTTCCAGGGGCTACAAAAGTGGCCAATTCAGCATGACAGTTGAAGAAGCAGTCCTTAGAACGTCTGTTACGGCTTTCCCCCCTCCTCCTTTCTTTAATGTGCCAGCAAAACACATTTCAGTGACTCACTGCACAATTTTTTGCTAGGATTTTCATTTTTTCAAGAAGCATGCATGTGTGTATGATTGTTAGCAGGGATTCCCTTTCTCCCCACTGCAACTACACTGTGGTACTGTCACTGCAGCACCTGATCCATTACATAATAAGAATTGCATCAGCTTGCTTACCCAGTGCAGTGACCCAATGCAGACCTTGGCAGCCAGAAGAGGAACGGTGGGATCTGTAGGTCTCAGTTTAGCACACTC
>NW_008676289.1:175484-180535 GCF_000695815.1 Acanthisitta chloris
GACTGGAGGAGGAGTGGGAGAGAGGAGGAGGAAATAAAAAAGGCTGATTAGACAATACTGTTACAGAGTCCATGCAAGATGTTTCAGTGAAATGTACAAAGTAGTGCTACGGAGAAAAGAATCAAATGTCAGCAACAAGTTAGCCACTTTATTCCCTCCACACACAGACACATGCATGTGCACATGCACACACAAGCACACACTCTTCCCATGCTCAGAAGAAACACACCAAAGAACTAGCCCTGGATGTGCACTTTATAAGAAACAGTTTTCCTCCACTATTAATGCACTGGTTATTTTAATTCTGCCCTCACAATACACAAGAATTCTGCTACAGCTTTCCTTGCACACAACCATCTCCCCAGTAAGCCAGAAAAGATCATAAAGGGCTTATTCTCTAGTATGTTAATAATTTAGGCCAAGTGTACCCAGAGAGGTTCCTGCAACTAAAGTAATCTGCTTGGTAGGTTATTTTGTATCTTCTCCAGTTCCAGGACATAGAACAAGAATGCAACCAGGACCCCACCATACAACGGGTGGAGCAAGCAGCTGCAGATCAATGCACTGTTCAGTGGGTGGTCCAAGCATGTGTTAGAAGGAAAGCCCATGAAACTCCTGCTGGCTTCCTGGTGTTAGGTTACCATTAATGAAGGATGTTTATTAATATTAGCAGTTACATAGCCCTTTTGATTCAATGTGCTCTGCAAACATTGCTTTCTACAGCACATACTGATGGCTGCCACATTTCAGATGGTTTAAAGGGGAATGAGGAAAGCTCTGGTCTGAGATGGTGGTGAGAAGGCCTGGTCAGACAATGAGGAGGTGACAGAAGTTGCTCTACTACAGTATCCCAGCCCATCCCACCTGAACCGCAGTTTGTCTCATGTTTATACCTTCTTTATTACTGACCCCTGATCCATTCAAATTTTCTCATTCTTGAGCTCACAGGGAAGTTTTATTCTCCTGGAATTTCTCCTTGCATGCCCCATTCCTCCCAAACTCTTCCACACAGTCCCAAGACACACCCAGGCTTCTCTGAGTCAGTGTTCCCACTCAGAAGCACATTAGTCATAGACTTTCCATATTACAGCAAAGCAGCAACCAAAACTTGCAGAGTCAAACTAACCACTACTCCTGTCGGGTCCAGGGACCACCAGGGGCTCTCCTCCTCTAGAACTCTCCTCCCCTCCTGACCACCAGGGGCTCTCCTCACTAGAACTCTGACCAGCACAGGCAGGTGGGTCTGGTGTCTGCTGCAATCCCCTGCAGCATGCATCACAGCTTCATGTTCCCACCGGCCATCAGCACTTCTCTCTCACACCATGCCAGAGTGGGTCGTGCCTGCTGACTTGTTTCTCCACAGAATTTTAGGTCCACTTCTTGCTACTGGATTCAAAAGCCTGGTTAGGAGTTTGCTTGGAAGGGAGCCTGGGAAAATGGAAAAACAGATGTACAGCACCTGTGCCCATGCTAAGGCAAAGATAGGTTTAGTAACCAAAGATGTGAGCTCCACAGCAACGGAGAGCAAATCCTACTGCTTGGATAGCTTGGGTACCTGCCATGTGGTCTGAAGAAGAGCAATGGCATGCCCTACGTTCTTCAGGTTGCTCCCACTTACCTAGTGCATCAGGTATGATATATAAAAGTAAGGAAACAATTGCTACTTCACGATTCAAAAGGCATGATTTGCCTAAAGCCAGAAGGAAGCTTATCTCAGAGCAAAGATGGGAATCAATAAACTTTGCCCTAGAGCTTGAACTGTTACCTCACCCTTCTCAGAAATAAAGACATGGGTAACTCAACCCTGAGGTACAGGAGGAAACACACTGCTGTGCTCTGCTGTCATGAGGTGACTAGCATCCTTCAGAATGAACCTCCCAGACACCTATTCGTTTAGAACAAGTAATGCCTCAGGTTTTAATGGCATCTTATTCCACTGTCTCACAGAATACTACCTGCATTGCAAGCAGCTGGTATTCCCAGTAGCATGCTGGACATATTGGAAATCCAAGAATAACCCCATAAGAGACCTAGTCTGGAACATCATCCTCTTGCCCTCCGACCTATATTCCAGTCCCACGGGTGTTTCTAGACAAAATAAACCTGAGAGCAGGACAACATGCACCTTGCCAGTCACTGTATCTGCACCTGAACCCCCTCAACCGTTGCCATCTCACCATGCAAATGTGAACTGAAAAGACCAGATACATAAAAGACCGGATGCAGTCCAGAGCCAATGCTTGTAGAAACAGACACAAACTGAACCCAGGAGTGGTTTCTCAGCTCCCCATTGGCAGCAAAACTGCAGGGGAAGCAGGAGGCTCCTGGGAGCTGGTGACAACTGTCCTGTGGGCCAGGACAACCAGCACTAGCACAAATCAAAGCAGTGATGGGTCTGTCGTAATCTGGGCCACAGCTGTAGGGTCCCTCCAGGGTCTACACCAGAAGAGAAGAATTACAACCCATTCCTTGCCAGTTCCTCTTGAACCCTATTCTCTCCCTGTCTGCAGCCTGTCTGTTGCATGTGGCTGGGCCCCAGGACAAGCCAACACTGTCTGTCCTGTCCAGTCTGTTCAGGAGGCATCTACCAAACAGTGACTTACTGAATGCTGCAAAAGCAGAATGTCCCACTCTGTGCCTACACCCTAACTTCTCATGTGTGGAGTCACTTTACTACATGCACCTGGGAGCTTCTGAACACGGACTTACGAAGTGAGAGCCACAGTTTCCACACTGCTTCTAAAACATTTACAAAGTTATGTTACTTTAAAGAAGTTTATAAAATTTGCAACTAAACATATGGAGTAGAAGTGGTTTTAGAAACAGGATGACATGAAGCCTTTCTCCCCAGCTGCATTTTAAAAATTCAAGAGATATTATATAATTTCACCTTGAAAACTTTACTCAGCAGATATTTTATATAGATGATGAAAACATTAGTCAAGGAATGACAGGAGAAATAATATCCCACTCCCACAGTGACCTTACTTAAGGGAGACTGGCATGACATATAATATCAAGGTTTCTTGAAGATACTAATTACAGACATTAATAGCCAGGGGAAAAAATATCATCCACTCATTGAATACAGATGCCACTGGTTTATAAAAATATTTAATATGAAACAGTGTTTGTGCAACATTGAAATAATCTGATAATTAAAATGTACATATTCTTTCACTTAGTGTGGGTGGACCAGGCAGTCAAGCACATTGTTTGTGAAATTCACTGCAAGGCAATAATAATTAGATTTATTGGTGAGGCATGTTTTGAGAAGAGCAGAAATTGAACTCCAAGTGAGTGCATGCTTCCTACTCATAATTCTGAGCTTCAGAGAAGCACACATCAAAATTCAAGCCAGGATTTAAGTTCTTTCGGTTTAGCTTGCTAATTGTTGGATTATAATGACTGCACTGGAACCAGTTCCCAAGGATTTCAGAAAACTAGGGATTTGCCTCTGGGTCTCATTTGGCCTCTCTCTGGAAAGAAGGCTTTTAAAGTTCCCCCAAACACACACATAAACCCATTAAACAGACATGGTTTAAAAAATGGCAAGCTTGCTGACGGCTGCCTCATAGGGGTTTCAACTTTGTTTATGGGAGGTCTAATGTAGAAGTTCTCAGCCTTGGGATCCTCATTAGGTTTAAGAATTTTCATGACCATCCTCCCTTTGTTGTGACCAACAAAGCACAAATCAGGTTATGGAGTGGACACACTGCTGTAATGTGAATGTTCAGCCATCATAAAAAAATAATTTAAAAAAGAGTAAGCACTTAAGAACTACCTGAGTTGGGCATCTCCATCTTTCACATAACAGCAGCTTTGGGGGTTTTGCAAAGGAGAAAGATGAACATGACACTACTGTTGCATATTTAAATCCAGTATCTGTACGAAACTGGTTTTCTCTGTCAATTTTTTTCCTCATCTAATCTACTTGCATGCGGTATTTTTCTCCCATAGGGATCACAAACACGCTCCACAATAATTTCTGAGAAGAAAATTAGGCAGTTTCTGGGAAACAGAAAGCAATACTGATAAATGGCTGCTTTTGACACAGGCTTCTGAAAGAGCTCTATGTACCACGTCCAACTTGGGGTGAGGGAGGCACTTGATCTCCAGCAAGAAATCACAAGGAAACTATGGAGAAGAAGAATGATGAAGAGGACACCTTCCCCTAAGTAATTAGGGCAGCTATGGTTTTGAATCCCATATGGGAGTGACATATAAAGAAAAACAACTATCCAAATACAGAACACAACTCCCATTCCACATTTACTCATTTAATGATGAAGTATTCAAGCATACTCCTCAAAGAAGTTTGCACATGAGCAGTACAGAACAAAGAACACCCTACAGTTAATTTCCCTTGTTACTTTTCCAAACAGTTCAAGAGATCTTGCCATCAGTTATGGTAAATTCATAGATGCTGCCCACATGCTGGTGTTCCTAACTTACTTCAACACAATTTCCATTCTTTTTTTTCCTCTGCTCTCTCACTATACCAAAGCAACAAAAGAAGAATGTTAGAGATTAATTTCATATTTAGAAGGTAAAGAAACCACAGATATAAGTAAAAGGAAGAAGAATTTCCAGACAGTAAATCATGTCAGACAGACTTCGACACGCTATAAACAGTTGCTCTTCTCTTGTACGGGTTCCAAAAACCTTTCTAGTTTTTGTGCTTCTTTGGTAATAATTTTCATCTAGAGGGAAAAATATTCCTCAATAAGGTAGTTCTGGTAGACAGCCTCATTCCCAATTCACCTGGCAGTTTAGTACACAGATGAATTTCATTTCTAGCTACATTCTGTCTGACTTTAAAAACTGCACTATTTCAAAGGGATTGTGGGGAAGGGGAGTAAAATCTTTCATCACTATGCAAGAATTAATACATTCCCCATATCCTGGGGTTCATAGGCATTTAGCTATAAATGACCTTGAAGCAACACAGAGAGATGACAGAGTGAGCCAGCAATTGAGAACTCTGGAATTAGTTGTTTTGGTGTTAGCTTGCCATTGAATTCAGAGATTCCTGTGAATCCCTCAGCAGG
>NW_008676289.1:180547-184392 GCF_000695815.1 Acanthisitta chloris
TCTCTTAACACAGGGACCAATTCTCTTCCTTTTCTTTTACCTTGTATTTAGCAAATTAGAGCACTGGAGTCAAGCAGCTTCAAATACGCACTCTGAAAAGTACCTCTTAAATTCTAAGATCTATAAGCATACATTTGTCCTTGCTAATGTAACAAACACCTCACTTCACACTTTCTGTCAAGAAAAGAGAGTTAAGCTTGAAGGCAGTTATATAGCCCACCTAGGTATTCTGCTTGACAGTCAGGCATCTTAGGAAATTTCCATTTTTTGTACTATCTACAGCATACAGGCAAACTCCCTTCTAATCTTCCCTTTGCACCAAAGGAAACCAAACTATTGAATATCCCCTAGATAGCTGGCCTTTGTAACAGGATCTTTAACCAATGAATGTTCAATATTTTAACTTTCATTCCCCAGCAATGCTATTTAAGGAGCCATCCGAGGCCTCTGCTGCTCCCAAGGTTCCTGCCTGCAATACAAAGAGAAATGTACTTTTTTTTTTTTGGTGCCAGTTGCTTAGCAACCAGCCTAAGCTTTTGCAAGGAAACCAACAGAAGGAACAGCCTAAATCATAAAATTTGTCTGCTGTTGCTGCAGAATTATGTATTAAATGTATTTATAACTTTCCTTCTAACCTTCTGGAAAGCTGTATGTTGGCAGTACAGGCATGGCTGAGTCAAACTTGAAGCTCCTTGAAGCACTTAGAGACATATCTGCTTTTGCTGCACTGTTTAAATAAGGGGGAAAGGATTCCTTTTTTTTTGGGTGCAACACAGATATGAGCAGCTCAGACATTAGCTTGTCATTATTTAGTTATGACCAGTATGTATCAGCCGCTTCCTAAAGACTCAAAAATGAGAGTTCATGTCTAAGACTGGTTTTAAAACCCTAAAAATGCTGCCAGCACGAGCCTTGGGCAAGGCTGCAGTATCTCCAACTGCTGAGCAGCCAAGGGGAGCACAGTGACACTGCAAGACTAGCTCTGGGAACAGCTGGAGTCTACTCCTTCAGAAACACAACTGAATGACAGATGCCAAGAAAGATGCAATTATTTCCTTCTGTGTAACACCAGACAGCTCCTGAAGCATTATGTGACTAAGAAAACCATTTAGGTAGACAAGCATGACTCGTTCATCGTCTTTGCCTTAAAGATGAAAAAACATAAGGGATAAGAGCAGAAAGAAGCACTTTGTGTGGTTGACAGCAGATTTATCTGGCTGGCTTTGGAAGGTACCATTGCTTGGAGCTTAAATCCCCTATTGCCAAGCCTATCTATGTGGTAATGTTGACCATTGTTCCAATGGTGTCCTCAGTATGGGCTTCCAAGGGCTGGGGGACGATCAGCAATGCTGCAGTTGTTTCTAAAGTCACGCAATTGCTGTCCTCAAAGCAAGCCCTGGGCTGATGGTATTCAGAGGGGCTGGAGAGCTTTGTGCCAGGCACCCCAGGAACACATAACCACCATCAGCAAACACCATACAAGGGGTCCAGGTACCTGCTTCCAGCTCCACTGAGCTCTCACAGAGGCCTTTTCCCCACAGACCCTTCGACTGCTCCTGAGCTGTTCCTGTACTCACTTTTTCCTGTACTTCATCCCCCTCAATGAGTACACAGCATGAGGGGTAAAAGCAGATTGTCCTTCCCTGTCTGGATGCTCCAGGCTTCCTTCAGCTGGCCTGAGCCTGTATTATTCCCCACACCTCCTCTCAAGTAACACACATCCTAAAGCTCTTAATTCACTAACCAAGTTGTGTTGTGGCATTTTTTTTTGGGTAGAGACATTAACTCTGAGTGCAAAAATACTTCTATGTACTGCATACACTAATAATAATAAACAACCACTGGACATGAGAGATTAAGACTGCTGAGAGTTGAATGGCTCAATTAGGGCATCCAGCACTTTTAGACTAAGTAGACTCAGTGTTCACAGAATAATTTCACAGCTGTCCTTGAAGACCCCCTCCCTCACTACCCTTAGGAAAACAGCAAATCACTGTCACTAAACAGAAATCTTGTCTCCTTGGGTGGTAGGTAGAAGAGAGACAATGTTGCCTCATGTTGTTCAAGGCACATAATTTAGCAATTTATCTTGCCCTTAAGCAATGTGACAGGTAAAAAGAACATTCACAATGCAGACCTAGAAGACTTCCTGAAGTACTATAAATTTAAGCTAGAGCCCACTCATGATGCACATCTGAGTCTCTACTCCCAGAGAGCTCCAGTGACACTTTGGGACACCCAGGCTGGATCCCGTGTGAGGATATTAGGTGTGGAAGGGGACAGAAATCTGAACAAGGAACACGTAACTGATCCAACCGGTCTGAGGCCAAGGAAATGCTTGTGAGTGCACAAGGACCCTATTTCACATCCCTTGCGCTTGTAATACATCATCTAGACACTATGACAAGTTTGCCTCCAACTTCCAAAACATTAGTAGAGCTACTCTAGTTTGCAAGAGGGCTGTGTGCTGGCAACTTCCAGGACTTCCAGTGAAAACTGTTCAGCAAAAAAGCAGCAGCAGAGAACAAGTATGCCCCAAACAGCCATCTTCCTCTTCACTGCTGTGAAGACTACAAAATATTCTTTGTAAATGAGAACTTGGCCCTTCCCTTCCTCATGCTGCTGAATACTGGTCACTTTTTCAAAATCTTGAGACAAGCAGATGCAACTGACTGCACCCGTTTTACTCTGGCAGCAGGACAGTTGCTCATCTCATTGCCTGAGGACTCTGCCAGATGGAATCCGGCTATCATACCACTCACCACTCCAACTCCAGCCTGTCCATGCATGGCAGCAGAGCCAGGAAGCTGCTATGCCCACTCAGCCTCTAGCTGTCATATTACCACATCACCAAGGTTATTACCAGCAGAAGCAACTTAAAGCATCAGTGAAGAGTTCAACATTGTTTTCCAGCACCAGTTCAGAAGAACAGGGATGCTGCATTAGACTGATTTAAACCTTTCTCTTGCCTATCCAGAACTGCACTCGGTGACATAGAATATCTCTCACCATATCTTTGCCACTGTCTAGGCTTTCCCAACATTTCATCTAAAATCGCCTACGAAAGTTTTTCAAACGTAATGGTGGATTTTAGTCATGGAAACACACGTGCCTCTCTTGTTCAGCTCAGTGTAACAGGACTAGAATAATGATTCCTAAGAACAGGTTAAAAAACCAAACAGACCACACCATCTTTCTCATTATGCAAGTTGTTGAGAAGCACAGGAAAGTGAAATTGCTGTCACTTCATTATTTCCACTACTTAAAAGGATAAAAGACAGACAGGAAGGTTATGCTTCTCCGAGGTTTTTTTCATTCACTATTTTATGAAGCCTCGGGGCCTCATAGAAACTTACTGAAGGGATGTGCCTATTTTTGTTAAGACACATGATTTTCAAAATAATGTGTAAACTCAAGCCTACATGCAGTAATGAGCCTAGGTGGCTGGCTTGACATTCAGACTGATCACTTGTGAAAAATGACAATCAGCATTTGGCAATTTTTTGGCTGGCAGAGGAAGAATCTAGTTTGAAATTCTACTTGATTGACTTAATCTGAAAATGAATATACAAAATAAAAGTAACACTAGTCAAATGCAGTGTAGGATAGAGGGCAAGATAGGATGTTACAGCACTTTTAAGAAGGTCATAGTCTGAAAATCCTAAAAGCATGTTTATAAAAGAAACCAAAGTTTTCAGCATTTACAGGCTGATAAAACTGTTTCTGCCATGCCCAGGATTTATGAGCATGATTTGCTGTACTGCAGAACAAGTAATGCTGCAGGATGTGAGATTTCATTACCAAGAAATGAGATCAGATATTGGCTGCGACTGAGACAGGTGAAA
>NW_008676289.1:184410-230932 GCF_000695815.1 Acanthisitta chloris
CTGCATTCTGCACTCTAGACAGACCACACTTTCCTCATCAGTTCATTCTGCTATGCTGGAACACTTACTTTTAAATGAACTCTGTCCTGCTATCAAGCTGCGAAGCAACATAAAAATGTATGCCACATCTCCCATTAGCAAGATGACGCATTGCAGAGTATATGACAGGAATCCTCAGGGAATACTTTGGGATTAGAAGTGAAATACTGCACAGATGGGATGGACTGTTGGGTAAGGGAATTCCCTCTGACCCATATAGGGCTCAGAACATTTAGAGCTTTGACATCAATAGGCAAGATGAGGACATTTAACCTCATAAATACTTAAAGTACAGGCGAAAAGACATGACGTACTTGAAAATCTGAAAAGATAGGACAGTTCTAGAGATACAGATACCCGTGCTGCTCTTTTTTTTTTTTTAAGAACCAAATACTCAGTAACTGCTAGGGAAAGTGAAGAGATATGCAGACATATAAGGACAAGGACAGAGGTGTCGTGCAAGCTGTTAGAAGGTAAAGGTCAGGCTCCATTTCTCTTCTCCATACTAACCTAAGACTGAACCACAATTACTCTCGATACTCTCAACCATCAGCAGTTAAAATCTCGATTTGCTCTCTAGCAGATTGCTAGAGCTACAGCATTGTCTGCTGTTGAGAAAAAGGTTACACAGCTTGTAAAGCCAATAAAGCTCCCAGAAAAGCCCTGTATTTATGGTAAGATACTGTGCCTTTCCATTGTAACCTATGCAGTCATTGTGGTCTGCAGTATCAAGAGATCAGGTATCTGGAGGATTTGGAAAGACACAGAGGGCAGCACTGTGCTAACTCCAGCCGAATGCCAAGGAGAGCTGGACATGACTTGTAAACTCCCCACCTGACATAGGCCAGCGCAAAGTATTAGCACCATGGCACCAAGCTCATTGTTTAGGTATTCCACCAGTAGCTTCAGGTTTCCTTACACATGATTGAGTCTAGCCATTGTTTTCTTACTTGGAATTGGTTTTTGAAATGCTTGTACGGAACTTCTATAGGAATCTGTGAGGCTCTTTCTGACTAAAGATCTCCCTTCAGCTCCCTGCTGATCTATTATACACTGCCAAAGCTTTGATACCTCATAAATCAGGAAGATCTTTTATATTCAAAATGAGAAAACTGTGGAGCCCCAGAACACTCAGAGTTTGCAAGGTCCCATGAGTACACCCCTGGTGCCTCACAGTGGGGTCACTACATATTTGCCTAGGGTGGTCCACAGACCCCCAGTGATGCAGGCTCCACACAACCTCCACAGGGCAATCTTTTTCCAGTGTTTCAGTGTGCCAATTTTTTTTGCCTCTTAATAGGAAACATGAACTGTGTTGCTGCAAATGGAAGCCATCACGTCTCGTCCTAACCACCATAAACAAGATTAACCCCTTCTTCTAAGAGCTCCTGCAGACTTGTTTCTCTTGGACATCTTCACTTTAAGTCAATTACTTCAATCTTTCCACAGTCCTGCTTACTATACCCTTAGCCATACTAGATGGCTAAGGGTATATTAGACTTATTAGACACCCTCTTGTTCTGCTATTTTTTTGAAGTACGATGCATAACAACGGACAGTCTTCCAAGATAAGGGTGTGCCTATATTCACAGAAGTGAAGAAATCCCTTTAGACATCTTCCAAGCTTTGCAACCACTTATACATCACAAGATGCCAATTTCTTTGCAAAAGCATACCACTGTAGATTCATCTCCCATTTCCATGCCAAAGCCATTGATTCCAGCTCAGCTTATAGCCATAAAAGAACAGTAGTAGCTATAATTTGGCAGATGACTGCTAGTTGGTGGTCTCCCCCAGGTTCACATGGATTCCTGTACATTCTGTGAGCACAGAATATAGGACCATATTAAGTGGTCTACTACTGCACAGCATCAATTAGCTCATACCTCCCAAAAGTGTAGGTGGGGATTCCCAGAATGAGCAGGCTAAATTCTGTACCATTGACATTTCCTACAGGGAGTCCACTCTTTTAAGACTAATAAAGAAGAGCTCCTGCTGCCTCTGCCTATGTTTCACAACCAGACTTCAGACATCTCAGTGGTTTACTGATAACTTTGACAAACACTACAACTGATCATAAAAAAACACTTGCACTAAAACACATGACCATGCAAACATTAATACATAGTTTCTATTTTGCACCAAACTCTGAAACAATATTAAATCTTGCAAGCTCTCGATGAAAAAACATTAACATTTCCTTGATCAGGTGGAGAAACCACAGCTTAAGTAAACTTTGCAAAGACAGTGAGTTGATGACAGTTTTAGATATCAGTTCTGAGCACATTTATGTTCAGCCTGCAGAGGAAGGACAGCTGCATAATGCTTTTCAATCCACATCTATGCACAAAAGCCATTTCCATCTTGATAACGAGAAACAAACACTACATGGAAAGAACAGTTCAGTATGAAATGCACACACCTGATTACGAAGTGCAATCAGAGAGCACTGTCCATCCACATAGCTGGTCTGATAGCACCTACTCTCACAAAATACACGACTCTGCACATTCAAACAAGTACTCTAGATACACACTGCCAGAGGAAAATGTGTCCTTTTTAAGTCCATTGGTTTGAACCTTACCTTTCCACATGCTACCATGGACAGGGCAAGCTGATACCAGAGATGAAATTCATCAAATGCAAACTTCATGGCTCTCTCCAAGCACTGAGAAAGAAATGATGGGAGAAATATCAGACTTAATTTATTTTTTTTCCTTACACCTTTCATGAAGACAGCTGCTTGGGTCAGGACACAATCTGTTGTGGCCCAGGAGGTTTTTTTTTCAGACATCATTTTCCTCTTCTCAGTTAATGGAACTTGCTGGCACGCATCATCACTGCAAATGGCAGTCACTTTGTTCAAGTGCCTACATATAAATTATGTTAACGTCTCAAATGGTTCTGTGTACATTTCTGGACTGTTCTGCCACAGGTCTGCAGCTGTTTGTACTAATTGCCAACTAGTGTGCTTCATTTCCACCTTTCCTGACAAGCCACTGCAAAGAGGGGCTTTGCCAGCACATTTCAAGGGGCAGTTTTAGCCGAGGCTGGAGGAGGTACCTCAGACAGCATCACATACTGCCCTCTTCTGCCCAGCGTGATGCTGAGGAGGTCGTAGACTGCAGAGGCATCCTGAAGGCTGACAGCTCGGTCATCCTGCTGGTCTGGGGCTCTGCTGATCACTGCGTCCCGGTTTGCCTAGGTACAGACACAAATGAAGCATCAGACCCAGAAAGAGCAAAAGAGACCCGACTCCTCCATAGGAAGCTACACCCATCATCCACAGCATTTTGTTCAAAATAATTAATTCTTTTTTTAACTCATCCCAACATAATGGAGGTGCTTCCATAAAGGTACTTTATATCCACAGGAAGCAAACTCAGGAAGATAGCTGTACATACCAGAAAGAAAACAATAGGAATATCTCATCTGCATTTGTGTCACAGAATTAGAATTAGAGCATTATGAAACAGACCTACCAGATCCCATTTCCTCAATAATTAGGAATTCAAGGCCATCCTTAAGCCATCTTCCTTATTACTTCAATTGCCTGCAACTGTGGTAACTGCTTCCATGGCTGATAATTTATCTTCTGTGTGTACACTTGTTTTCTGCACAATAGCATGTGTTTTTGTTGCCCTTGTCTGCTACTCACTTTTTTTTATTTTAATTTGAGCAGGTTATCTTAGGGATCAGATTTGCCTGTCATCAATTCAAAGCAATTAGAGGTTTAGGCACCACAATACCAAATCTCTTTTTAAAATATATATCTCTGTTCATTTTGCTAATCTGGTGCATTGGTGGGCCTAGATCTAGATGAAACACTACTTGAGACAGAAATTCATCAGTCCAGCAATTTGTTAGGATGTCCCAACATACCCTGTGCCAAAGACTCAGATTTACCTCAAGATCCCATCCCTTTGTGCTTTTCTGAGCAGGAAGAGGGAGATTACAATCCTAGAGTAAATGGAAAGGTCCCCCTGGTTTCCAAATGCAGAGGACCTCACCCAGACTGCCCAGCCTCTGAGAGAAGCAGTGCTGGACACCAGTGAGCCCCAACACCAACTGATAGCACAGACACACTGCCCTGAGTTTCTCAGCTGAAAGGGAAGCAACATTCAGGTCTAGACATCTAAAAGAGCCAAAAAATTAAGAAAATTGCCAGCAGTTTCACTTCAGGCAAAGACAAACAAAATGTTCCCTTCCTGAAACAGGAAGGTTATGAGATTTATTTTATAATACTTACTACTATAATCTTACATCTATTTCTTTTCTAATTGTGGGGAGATTTTTTCTTCCTGAAAAGGTTAAACATGGGAATTAAGTGTAATAAAAATTTCCAGAATATGCAGCCCTTAAAGCCCACGCATATTTGATTATGATTAAGCTGCAGCTGTTTCATCATGATTTTATCTGTGTAATGCCCCAGTTCCAAGCACTCTTCATCACAGCCTCCAGCTGAGGCTGCAAACAATTACCGACAACTAACACAATCACAACCAAAAGCTAAATGGTGACTGCAGTTAAAAGCAAGCTGACAGATCAGACTCAGTCTAGTGTTTGCACAAATAAACTTACACTCACTCTTGCAGCCACACAAGTATTTTTGTTTTTCATGCTACCGCAGAAGACATAATTTGTGATCAAAAAATAGTGCAGAAGATGTTGCATGAGAGAATGAAATCAACTTCAAAGAGAAAATCCTGAAACTAGAGTACAGAAGCATAGCTTGTTTACCTTTATTAGCAGAAATAAATAAGAATAAACAAAAAAAGATACTTGGACTTAACCCAAGTCTGCTACTTTAAAAGGAGTAAAGGAGTTAAAGGCACATACTGAACGATCCTTATTGCCAAGTGAATCCTCCCACATACACACAAGAGCATTAACAATTTTTCTGCACTGGTTACATTGTTATGACAATTGTTTGGAGAAAACAGCTACTGAGATAGCACCCCCATGCTCTGTAATCTCATCATCAGCCTCTCATTAGAGTCAGCTATAGCCTGATGCTTTTTTTGGGTGTCCATCTCGTACCAAGCTATGATTTGTAAGCACAGACAGAAAATTAATCAGAACTTGGGACTGTCCATTAAGTTCTGCTACAGATACTGGTACTAGAGGGAAGACCACATCCCAGCCCTGCAAAAGCAGGAATATAGGACATATTACAAGGATGCAACATTCTAAAATTGCACTCATGCTGAATATACTGTACTTTATCCAAGCAGACTGCAGTTTAAAACAATGTATGCACAGGAATGATGAATATTCTTTCCAAGAAGGTCATAAACCTGCTGATTTTATTCAAGCTTTCAAATCTCAAAGCCATAGAAGGTCTCTGCAATCTATCAATCTGTATGCTTGCATGTATAAAAGTTGCCACTAGCAAATCCATCTTTACTTCTATCCCAACAATTTTTTTTAATACCGAACCTATTCCCAATTGCTAATTCCATCTCCTCTGAAAAAATAAATAAAAAAGAGCCTGCATTATCACAGATATATAAAAAAACCCCAGTAACAAACCCTCAAACCAAAAGGTTTAAATCTCATAAGAAACTGACTGAACAGTAGCAGGAATATGGAGTGTATTTAACACAAAGTAAACCATCATCCCAATGCTCAAGGTATCATTCACTACTGCAGAGTTACATACAGGAGGGCAGAGAAGGAAACGTGAATCACTTTCCTGAAGCCCACGCAGGGAAACAGCCATGTTTCTGTGGCCTGCCTCTCACAGATGGAAGGCTGCTGTGACCCAGATCACCATTAGCCATTTTTTTTGTCTTTACCTTTGTTTATGATTTTGCAAACGTTAGCTTGTCAGTGAGAAATCCTGACCAAGTCACTGGCAAGTTCAGATGCAAAATAGTTGTATAGTTACTGCAACACGGCACACAGCAATTCTGTTGGATGGGGAATTTTACTTAGTGCAATGTACACAGGTATTTCATTTCGCATGGGAGAATGCAAAAATTCTAAGTTATTTACACCAGCATTATTTCAATACCTGTGCTTCTGTTGTTTCAGACCACTGATTTTCTTGAACACAAATGGGAAAAAGGTTATTTGCAGAAACTGATCTCAAGCAGTGTAACAATAACATAAGCAGCGATTTCAATTTGTCCTACCACATTGCTTCCTCCTCCTCCTCCACCATGAGCAGCAGTAAAACATAGCTACAAATATATTTTCAACACTCCTAGCATGACTCTTCCCTTTAAGCTGTTCCCATTGTCACACAGACATGTCTCACAGGACACAAGTAGGAAGGAGAGAGATGATGAGTTACATCATCAAGAGAACCTCTCTTCCAGGCTGTTTTGTGGGATGGAGAAGGTCACTAACACTACCAACATGAGTTTCGCCATTGGGAGTTAGCATAACTTGTATTATACAGAGCAAAAAATATACACTGAATGCCCCTTTATTTGAGTTACTCCTAGGTAATGGAGCAACTTGCATATTTTGGGATGTATTAGGCGCAATTAGCTGTGCATGTCAGTGTCTTAGACAAGACATCAATCCTGTTTGGGGAGATTGGACACATCCTGTAGTCAGCCCAAACTGAGCAGCACACCCAATAGCAAGAATCTTCAGCCCTCCCTTACCCCAGCCCAGTGACACAGCTCATCTCCAGGCCACACACACCCAAAAGGCTCCAGCACAGGCTGGTACCCCTGAGCTAACCCAGCTTTCAGCCACTGTGATGTCTCTGCAACATGCCAGAAGCCCAGCTCAGGTGCTCAGTCTGACAGGGCACAGAACCAGCTGGGGTTCCGCAGGGCTTTTCAGCCTGGCTCCAAACCACAGCAATACCACTGTATGGGGCTTTCAGACTCGTGTTGGCTCTGACAGCAGGGAAGAGATCTGCCCTTCTGAGCATCTGCAACACAACTAATGACCCTGCTGAGTCACACACAGCTTCGACCTTCCTATCCACATATACAATATACTTACCTGCAAACTAGATAAGCCACCTATCCACAGAGGATTTGCTGTACCTCAGTGACCCTTATTTATGGCATGTTTATTACATGAAGAAAGGAAAAGAGCCACAGCAAATCCAAACAGCCATTACTTCATCAGTTACTATGTATGCAGTTATGCTGCAGAAAATTAAATTTTACCACAGTACAAAGATGTGCTTCTTAATAAAACGTCAAGCAATCATATGAATTACAATAAAGCATATTCCATGTAGCAGCCCTTTCTCGCAGCAATTAGCTATGAAGTATCCTTTAATTGCTCACTTTGAAACATGGCTCCCCCTGCTTTTTTCCAAAGAAGAAAAAGAAAGCAATTAAAATCTTTAATGAGTGCCTGCTGCCTGCCCCCTAATTCATGGGCATTCTAATGTTCAACTTGTGTCTTTTCATAATAGACATAATTGCCAGATCCAGTGCAACCCATCTATACAGAACGGCAGCATGTTTTACACAGTGTACTGTAATAATGTAATTGCTGTGATTCAATACTAGCATTAAGAGAGAAAAACAAATGCTATGTGTGTAAGATTGACAACAGGCCTTTGAAATCATGCAATTGAAGCCTCTACTGCTAAGAGCTAGGAAATATTTAGCCCATGTCCTTTGGGTCTCTGTTCTGGCTGTTTTGCCTGCATGGCCAACAAAATGAATGAGTTCTTCACAATGGCAAGAACCCATTCAATGGAAGAGGCTACACATTTGTCACATAAGTAATTGATCATCTACAGAGCAGTTGAAGGTTTCTCTCACTAACATACACAAAGAAAATATTCAGGGTTGACTGCAAAGCTGTTGTGAAAATGGGAAGTAGGTGGAACAGGGAAGACATACCATACCCCAAGAACTCACAAAACTCCTCTCACAGCGATACCACAACTTGTTCCACTTCAGACCAGAAGCACAGCTAATGAAATCTTACTCCCTTGTGAACTGCCTGGCATTCCTCTCATTCTGCTAAGCAAAAGACCACAAGCTACTGGTGCCCAATTCAGATGTCTCAGCAAAATAGCTATTATTATTACTTATCAAATATGACCATATAGATATATCTCATTTCAGGTGTATTTTAATGTCTTGTATTGTGGTAGAACTAATTCTGGAAACATCACCAAAAGCAAGAGAGACATACCCAGCACCCCATCCAAACCAGCCCAACAACCCTACACAAAAGGAAGAGAGTGGCAGAAAGCAAGTTTGTTTATGGATACTGTCTTGGGTAACAAAGTAGAATATTTGCCACCAGTAACCTGGATTTAGAAAGCTATCTTCTAAGAATTTGCATCCTTCTTGCAAGTTTGGAACCATGACTTTCTACTGAAAAGCAGAAGGAAAAAAGCTCTCTATCATGTCTCCAGCAACTCACATTAAAACTATTTATTCAAGAGGCAATTAACAGAGGTAGTGTATTTCCCACTAGAAACATCCTGCAATCCATCTTTGCAGGTCCCAAACACATACTTTGCCTTGCAAACCAGTTAAAGAGACAGTCAGATTTGCTATTGCAAGTGCATAACCATGATTTGGCAGGAACCAAGAGAGCAGGCAATCCTGTCCCCAGTTGTCTCTTTCAGCTGCCATAGTCTGATAGTCCTCAAGAAAATACTCATGATAGTCATCCAGCTGTTGCTTCATCACTGGGCTTGGTGTCATTTAAAAATAAAAATTAAAAACAACCTACAAAAGCAACAAGAGATTCTTCTTCGCTAACCCATTCGTCAGATAGCATTGTTTTATAAAACTAGGAACTGTAGAGCTAACAGGTTTTAATTATTTTTGTGCTTAAAAATACATGGGTTTAATCTCATTGTGTTAAAGGCATACTCAAAGCCATGAGTTTGTTCTCACCAGTAAGAAGAACAGGACAAGTCTCAGTATCTTACTTCCCCCTCTCACCATCTGTTCTGTGCTCTCAGGCTCTCCAAGGTCAAATTGCCTTTAGGGATTCAAATCAGAGATAAAATGGGGATGACATTTCTAATCTTTGTCACACAGGCAAAGAATTTATTAGTTTTAGATACAAGGAGCTTCATTTCTAGTGTGAATGAAGTGAATATAAAGCCAAAAAAAGTGGTACCTGGTATGTTTGGTGGACTGCACCAGCCAAAATCTCCAGTTGTAAGAGCCAGCATTGACAGCACTGAATAAAGGGATTTCAGGCTGTACATTGGACCTTAGATTCAAGAGGGGAAGGTTTCTAAGCACAAACAGAGAACTTTTTTTTTTAACCTCAGAAGTAAACACAAAAAGTAATAGAAAGTTGCTCCATTTCTGGCTCTTAGAAACTTCTGGCTAACTTTAAGGACAGTGCAGTGAGCTCTGAATACTCATGAGAATGGCTATTAAAATAAACAAAACTGCAGCGAAGGGTTAGTCATGCCAAACCTCCTGTCTACACCCTGCAGCTGAAAGCACCAGAGTCCCCAATGGTGGAACCAGTGCTATTCCCACTGGTACCTGCAGCTGAAAGTACCAGAGTCCCCAGTGGTGGAACCAGTGCTATTCCCACTGGTAGTGTGTTGCAGAGAAACCACAGTGCACCAAGTCAAAATATGCCCTCAGATCTCCTCACAAACACAGTGCCACTGGTTTATATGTGTTAAACGCAGTAAGAAAGAGGACCAGTGCTTTAAAAATAGGTCAGTCCATTTTGTTCCAACATGTGATAGGAACACATCATTCTACCACAGCCTGAGCTTGTAAAGGCTGTCACCAGCTGGCCTTCTTGTTCTGAAGGAGAGCATTTTCCTCCTCTCACAAACACAGCCCATCAATACCATAACTTAGGTTATGCAAAAGGAATGATAGAGTAGCCAGGATGCCACAAAGCTCCCTAAAAGAAAGCCCCAACTGTGGCAATCTTCAAGCTGCCTGATTTGTTTCACTAGATTCCTTCATGAGAACTCTGCAGCCAAAGGCTGAGACTAAATAACAGCTGGCACAGAGGAGGAACACTTGCCAAGCTCGACACCCGGGATGCTTTTCATTGTGTACTGAGATGCCTTAGCTTATGAAAATAGGTTCCCATTTTTAACAGGACAGAAAGAATACAGCAGGCAACTCAGGAGAGTGCCAGGACAAGACAGGCTACAAGCTTTCACTCTAAGTGTTAATGTACCCACAAAAGCATCTTCAAAGCTTTGAAAGAAACTACCATGTTATCCGGCCATCTGAAAACCTTTTAGGTTCTTACGCTCTGAGGCAGAATGAGTGAAATACTGAAGAAACCCTTAATTGCCCCTTTAGAATATATTCTCATTTCATCCCACCAGAACATGCAAAGTGGCTCCCTTGCAATGCAAAGGAAAGGGATAAGAAGTCACAAACAAGAACTCTGCACAACTACGAGCCAGAGAAGGCTTGCTGAGAAAGAGGGTCTGGTTCACAATAGCCTCAAGGCAATTCCTCCCTTTCCCACTAACAGGAACAGTTTTACTCCCCCATAACATTTTCTGGGGAGTCACACAGATCCTGCATGTCAGCTTTAGGAAGGCAAGTCAAATTGAAAAATAGAGTGAATTTCAGCAGCAAAGGTGTTCCAGGTGTATATCTCCTTAAAAAGCTACTATGTCTCCTTTTCATCAAATTTATCACTTACTTACTTTGAGGTTCTATGGTGATTTATGCTTCTCCCCAGTACATCTCTGCTCTGCATCCCCTCCACAGGCTGACAATTCTCCTGACCTAGGAAGGCAAGTCAAATTGAAAAATAGAGTGAATTTCAGCAGCAAAGGTGTTCCAGGTGTATATCTCCTTAAAAAGCTACTATGTCTCCTTTTCATCAAATTTATCACTTACTTACTTTGAGGTTCTATGGTGATTTATGCTTCTCCCCAGTACATCTCTGCTCTGCATCCCCTCCACAGGCTGACAATTCTCCTGACCCTCCTTCCCCTAATTTTGCCCCCCTCAAGGTCATTTTGGAGTGGCAGAAGTCACGAACAGGCATGTGAAGCAGCTGTTTGGCTTTATGGTCCTGCAAGAGAGTTACAATAGCATGGCTGCTCTTTGTCAGACAGGAAAAGTAACTTTCTGGTTGAGTTTTGCTCTGACAGAGCAAAGTGTCAAAGAAGCTGGAGAGCTCCCAGCAAGCCAACCTAATTGCATACTTCTGTTTCATTTTAAGGGGGTCATCATTGTAAATACTGAGAGAATGCCTAATCCAGCCAAAATCCAAGAACACCAACAGCTACTTGTTGGCCTACAGAAACATATCATTATCACTTGCCACTGACACTCTCTCCAGGAAGGAAAATATGTTTTATTCAGTTCTTAACATTACAGCATTAGGGAGAGATCTCACCTGGAAATCTACTTCTTGTTAACTGTTCCATGAACTTCAGTAAGTTCTTTTATTAAAACAAAACAAACAAACAAGAAATAAAAACCACACCACCACAAACCTCAAAATCAAAACTTCAAACAAACAACAAATCTGTACATGAGAAGACTCACTAGCCTACAGCAATGCTGTTATGGAAAACATGTCTTATGTCATAAATTAACTCAGCAATGCTGTTACGGAAAACATGTCTTATGTCATAAATTAAACAAGATTTCCCCTTCTTAGTACCATAATAGTAAAACTATAAAAAAATATTTATGGATTGCAAACACATGTAAGATTGTTCCCTCTGTTTCTTCACTTAGGAAGCACATTGCTGTGGTTCTTAAGTGTATTTCTATACACAGCTATATTTCTGTACACTTGTACTGAATTTCTGTTAGAACAACAAACTCATGGCAAGCCTATTGCTAATGCAAGACAAAGGTTCAGATGTTCCATGTCCTCAAAATCAGAAAGACAGCTACATGGTTCCTGCATCACCCTACTACAGGATCTTCAATTATTTAAGTATTTTATATGCAGCAGATCAAAATGCCTTGCATCTACCTCCAAGAAGTTCCTATATATTGGAGACAGTATCTGTGCATACACAAAGCTTACTTATTTAACCTTGAAGTCAACACAGCAGTCCAGTTTCTATCAATAGCATTTTCACACTGCTTCATCCAGAACTTATAGTTCACTGTTTTACACACTGTTGGATAAAACAGGGGTAACTTTCATTCCCCTCAGCAGAGTAAGACTGCAGAGTTTGAGGTCCCACAAGGCCTTTCTAACCGCAAATCCAGCCCCAGAAACGGCTGGGGCAGCCCGGAAAGAGACCCCTGATCTTCCTCCTGCTTGGATCAGCCCTGACAACCCACACTGACACAAGTCCTTCTGATTTTAATAGAAGTGTATATGATATTCTACAAGCCCTAACTGCAGTCTCCACTTCCAATTATGAAAAGCCCTTCTATCTAAAGAAAAGCCTTTGAAAACACAAAGCAGATGTACTGTAGAGGCTTAATCTAGAAAGCACTAAAAAGCACATAGTAACACTTAGATGTATGTGATTTTTAAGTCAATTTAATATTTTGGGGTGGTTCTTCAGATTTTAAAAGCAAGCAATACTAAATTGCCATGTTCTGAAGAAGTTTGCAGAAAAGGGGAAGGACTTGTGCCAGAAGAACAAGAAAAAAAAAACCGTGAAGGAAGCAAAACCCAAAATGTTTCCACAGTATCTCTTTTCAACTTGTCTGAAAGCTGTTTCAAAGTTTTTTAAGCATGTCATTGATGCTCCAAGGTTTTGAAACCTCACTGTGAGCTACAAGTGACCACACTGTACTGCAAGCAAAATACGCATTCCTTACACACTTTCAGAAAACACTCCTTACACATTTTGTGTATGTTTGCATCTTCTCAGAAGACGAAAATTTTCAAAGGTTACCATGCAGTTTTCCAGGCAATTATTTTCCCTCCAACTTTCTGCCTGCCTCTTAAATGAATTTTTTTAAGCCACCAATGTTATAAAGAGAATACACCTAATTATTTCACTCTAGGTTATTATGAATGTTTCTGCATGTGACAAAATTTCCTGTAACACCAGCATCAGAAACTGTCAAAGATCACTCAGGACTGAAACAGTTAAGGACTGCAGACTAAGGCACGTAAGCAGAATACTGTATCCTGCAATGCCAAACAGCAGGTACCACCATCATGCCTGGCTTTAGGCAAGGCTCCCTTGCTCTCACTCTTGATCCATAAATCCACACAGACGTTCTGAATGGAAACATCTGTCTACTGACAATGTATCTCGATGTCAGAATCTGAATGCAGCTATGGTGAACGCAGTCACTTCCTCTTCTTGACAGTTCCCAAACTCCTTCACTGACATTCCATTTAATCAAAGTGGTGTCACTAATAAAACAATAGGTAGCATTTTCTGTTCAGCATCCAAACCCTTGCTTCTGTTTATCTAGGGAGGATTCTGCAAACAAAACCAACCAGAAGACTTGCCATGGAAACGCTAGATATTCCTTTGCGCTATTAATACTACAAACTCGTTTTTGGCTTACCATGGATTCACTGATTAAGAGGAGAAGAAGAGCCTCTTCTACGTTGTCTTGAGGGCAGTACACACTGAAAGACAGAACACATTTTTCTGAGGAAGGTCAAGCGTTATCCTGTCAGCCTCTTTCTCATTTCACAAGAGAAGCGGTAACTTGAAACATCTCATGCATAATTCATTTGCTAGGCAATACTTTCTTTTGCAGGTTCACACAACTAAAAGCTCTGCAATATACCTTAGATGAGCTATACAGAACCATAAATAGATTTTTATTTCAATTTCATAGCAAAGGCAGCTATTTGGTTGGATTTTCTTCTTCTTGGGGAAAAAATGTAAAATCAAACACTCAAGGTTTAGGGTTTTATTGTTGCAGCAGACATTTTGATGGGAAATTAAAAAACAAGACAAAACTACTACATGAATCAGGGACATAATTAACAGTACCGACAAGTGTTCAAACACACTCCTTCCTCCTGCCAATAAACTGAGATAAACACGAATACTTACTTCTCTTCTGTGTACAGCTCAGGCCTCCGACAGAGAAGATTGCTAACATAAAACTGATATTCCTTGTTCATGAACTCAGGAAGTGGATCAGATAAAGGGCTCCAGTAACAGTCTTCACTGAGGGAATGGAGAAGTACTTGGGCTAGCTGTTTGGCTGCAGTCTAGAGAACAGTGAACAGTACAGAAAAAGACATATCAGTGAAGCCTTGTCTTGTTGCAATGCCATAAGAAGAAAGTATCAAAGCCCGACAGCAAGGGATGCTTTGGTGAACAAAGACAACTGATTGCCACGTGGATTGCTGAAACAATCTCACAAAAGTTGCTATAGTACAGTATGATGACACTGCACTTCTTTCTCAGCCTCAACATTGTGTATGAAAGTCTCAGATCCGAGGCTACTTTTGTGTTAGTTTAAAAGATCAACCTTTTGTAGGTTAATATTGCTCTTCCTTATAGTCTTTTTTTATAACTTCATCTTGCTACTGCTTCTCTCTTTCTGTTGCAGTGACAAAAAGAGAGCTGATGCTTAGGAACTTTTTATTGAGACGAAAATATCACATGCACGTTTTTGACCGTCAATTGGCCAAGGATCCTCAAACACTTGCTTTCCAGTTCATATTAATACAACTGGCAAACTGGCCCAAAAGTGGTCAAGCTAACTTCACTTTGCAAAACTCTTTCGTGTTTGTCCTTGTCTGCCACACAACAAATCTCCAATTTTTTGCATTGTAAATAGATAATCATGCAAACAAGCACAGAGACATCAAAACAGGTGGTATTCTAAGCTGCACACAATACACAAAATACACAAAACAGAGGCAGGCTGAAATTTCAGCCCTTCTGTCCTAATACTTGTAAATACTATTTTGTACCTTCTCTCTGATTATTGCATATGTATTTCATATGCAATTTACATTCTGAGATGTGTTTTGAGACCACCAAGAGTAGTTTTCTTTCAAATACCAGGACAGGTATGTCATAGATGTCATACCTCAACATCTATAGGACCAAATAAATCATACTGAGGTTAAAGTTCCTGTTATCACCTTCATAAAAATAACTTCTTTTGATGCAAGGCTCTTGATTTTCATCCATCTCACCACACATGAGTTCACTGAATTAGTATAAAATGCAACCACAGTAGTGTGTGCTGTTTCTCAAGCACCATAAAGGGAAGTTTCATAGAGGTACCTAGCAAATGGCAAAGTGATCTGAATGCCCGACACTGTCTTAAAGAAATATTGTCACATACAAGTCCCTGGAAACCCCAAGACCTTCCATGCACTCCTACCAACAAGTTACAGAAAGCTGTCTGTTTCTAACTAGGCTTTTCTATGCTTTTTATAGCAAGTAACTATGAGCAAAATGGCCTAGGGCCCTGCAACATTAGCCAGTATCATTTTATCATCTCAGTGTGTAATTATTTAGTCAGTTTTACCCTGAGGAGTCAACTCTCCTATATTTTTTCCTACAGTCTTAGAGGGGAGGGGAAAACAATATGCCAGCAACAGAAAGATCTCTACTGGTTCACACAGAAGTAGGAGTACAGTTTGTGATAAGCCTTTCAAAAGGCAAGCACCAAATAGTTCTACTGTCTTTGATTTCAACATACAGTACAGTAGCTGTGTAAATTAGCTTCACTCTTGTTTTGAATAAGACCAAACAAACCAGAACAGGCCAAGACTTTGATTTATGTTATTACTGCCTTTGGCTAAAAAAAGCATCATTATGCTTGAAGAACACTGTGATCTCACAAATTAGGAAAAAAAAATAAATCATGTGTTTTACTTTCATGCTTGAAAAACTTGTTTAATTAAGCACGTTCCTCTCTTTGCCTTATTGACAGCCCTTTTTAAAGTAAGTAAGAAAATTAAACTGCAGCTTCCAGTAAAATGGACATCCCAGGAAAAACTATTGAATAAAGACCTTCAGAGTTTCTCTTAGGAATAAATCCCCCGGGAGTGTTGTGCAGCTCTCTCCAGTTGCACAGGAACAGGAGGAACTGAGCCACATTCTGTCATGGTACAGGAGCAGCAAACAGTTAGACTCATTTCAGCAAAATGATAAAACAAGCAAGCATGAAAATTCCCCTGAACCCTGATGTCAGTCTGGAAAAGGATGCAACCATTTGAGTGAATAATTATTTAAGGCACTTCTTCTAACTCCCTGCACAAGCTTCCACATGCATTCATATTCTCAACAATGCTATGCAAACCCATGCCCACCTCCCTTGCTGAGGAATTACACAAAACACAAAGCTGAACCATGCACAAGTTTAGCTGTTAGAGTATCAATGCTTTTAGGGCTGCAAGCTTTCATTCACATTCTCAAGACTGCTGTTTTCCATGCTGTTGACCTTGTCACCTCCTGAGTAACTTCAGGACAAGATCTCTTAAAGTGGAGACAGGGAAGAACCAGTTAAAGGTCTAAGAAGTTAAACAGGCACATAAATAACTCTCCATAATTTCTTTACCAGAAGCATTCAGGATAAAAGGATGCAGAATGCCAACACACAAATAAAAGAAACAATAATTAAAATCACTCTGTACTGTATTGAAGAGGGTTTTACAGAAGGAACACTGCAGGAATTCAGCCTCAAAAAGCCCTGCTTGTTGCAAGAGCCAGAAGTACTTAATGCTTCTACATGCAAATACAGAAAGGTGTACATGCACACACTGAAAAGTGAGAAAGAAAACAAGACAGCATCACCTGAGGACAGCGCTGTCAAACTAAATACATCTCTATTTCTACCAGAGTTAGAAAATGCACTGAAAACAAACAAACAAACCACCCAACCAAACAACAAAAGTAACCCACGTGCCCAGGTCTGAAGGCTTGGAGGTTTCGATTGGGCAGGTCTTTGAATTAAAGGGATCACTTGACACATCACTTCCAAATGGAAAAAAAAAAAAAAAAGAAAACAAAAGAAACAAAGAAAAAGGCAACAATCAAAAGAGGACAAATACATTTTTGTGCTACTGCACTGGTCAGTGGAGAGAATTACTGCATACCAGACTACCCCAACTTCCCAGCTCCCACCTCCCACTCCCCTTACCATTTTGAAGGTCTGAGTAGCTTTGGTTTCCACAGTCCGTAGTATTTCTCGCAAGCTCCTCATTCCTTTCACAATATTTCTATGGGGAAGACAGGAAAAAAATATCATGAAAAACCCCCAAAACCAGCACATTGGAGACAAAATGTTCTTATGATGCACTGAAGCTTGGCAACAAACTTGACGTTCAGACAACCCATGGAAAAATCACTCATACTGAGTGCAGTAGCGAGACAAGTCACTCTGAGGCACAGATAGGACAATGGCATAGAGTGAGGCAGCGACTGTAGCATGCCTACTCCAGATGGCTTCCTAAGAGAAGATCACACTCACATTTGATGAACAGAGGGGACATTTGGAAGACTTTCATAGCTCATATTTATAAAGCAGATGCTGCTCCTTAAAAGCATCCACGTCTCTTCTTCATACACACAGGCTGTACTTGTTTGAATTATATCGAGCTTACGTGATGATTTTAAATGACGATTCCTTTTAGGTGGTGCTTAAACACTCTGCATCTGATGGTCCAGGCACATGATGAAATTACAGTGGTTTAAACAGTTTATTATCAAGCAGCTAAGTTGCCATAACTGTCTGCAAGCACAGCTTAACCTGCAGTAAGAGGGTTAGGCTGAAAAAAAAAGGTTTTTAAAAAAAAAAAAATCACATTACTCTGCATACACCATGAGCAATTAAAGCTGACTAGTTGCCAAATGGTATCTTAATCATGTGTCTGTGCAGTCAGAGAGATGCAAAGAGGAAAGATTAACCACTGGACATGTTAGTTAACACACTTTCAGCCTATAAGCTCTTAAAGGCTAAGGACATGGCTCTACCACCACAGTAACTATAAAATGGTTCAGCACACATTCACTGCAGGGTGGAAGCTACCCAAAGAAATACAAGCTACCAGAAATGGAGCAATGTTGTACAAGACAACAAAATAAGCAGTTGTATTGGTACATTAACTGCCACTTCGGCTTACCCAGGAGAATTTTCTGTGCAAACAAAAATTTAATCTCACTTTAAAAAAAGCCATACACCAAAATAACATTTTCTGTCAAACTGATTAAATTTTGAAGGTAAGCGGTACAAACTTCATTTGTGCCCACTTTCATGCACTGCAAACTTCCTCGCACTCCAGTCAATGGTAAACATTTTATGAAAACTAAAAAAAAACCCCAAGTAATTCTTTTTGGGAAGGAAGGATAAAACATGGTTATGTTTATCATAAATACTGGCTACATAAAATGCTACCCTAAAGCTTGTGATCAACTCACAGAATGCAAATGCATGTGGCCTTACTTCAAATCATCTCAATTTTGAACTATGAAGTAATCTGTAGATTACCTAGTTGTGTGCAATCTACAGACAAGCAAGAGAGCAAGCAAGAGCAAAACCACTGGAGACTGGCCTCTGTAGAGAAAGTCATATACTGTCTTTCTTCTCTTCCTTCCACTTTCTCCTAAGTAAAAGAGTGAATTTATCAAGGGCAAAAAACTCAAGGAAATTTTTGCAAATTGGAATTAAATGCTTCAGCATGCTCTCCAATTACAGGGTCAAGACACTAGATACTTTTTAGTGGGTTTAGAAGACAATACACCCACAAAAATGCAGTTCTGGACCTCAAACTGAGAAAAGCAATGAAGCATGTGGTGATACTTATGCACCACTAGTGACCAAATCCAACAAAACTGTTCATATGCTATTTACTACCACCTGGACAAACCCAATAAATTCCTCCACCTAAACAAAACGCACATGCCCAACTGCTCTCCTTGGTTACTGAAAACTACTGACATTTCCTGTGCTTCCACGGGCTCCTTGAGAGGCTGGACAGAAGAGTTATGGTGTATAACAGTTCTACAACATTCTCAAAAATACATATGTTTAGATTTCTTGTTAGCACAATGGCATTTGTCTTAATAAAGTGTCAATGAATTGCATTAACTTGCATGAGAAAGAAGATTAGTGACCATTTGCAAAGCCAATTACTTTCACATTTGGCACATACTTAAGAGATGAAAAATCTACAGAATATGATAAAATGAGACAGTTCTGTTCCCAGATAAATGTAACACCATTACAGTTCCACTTTTTAGACAAGGCCATAAACCAAGTTAAGCCTCATGGCAGAAACACCTTTCTCTGGGGGGAAAGGGGTGAAGAAAAAGGAGGAATATCGACACACAGAAGTGAGTGAAAGAATAAATGGCAAATTGCTGCCCATCTGCATGTAGTCAGGGTTGGAACCATGAAACACATGACAAATGCCTGGGAACACTTTCAAAGAAATTAGGAGTGCAAAATAGGCAGCACAGGAGGAGCACTCAGCACTCACCACCTCCCAGAGAGGCTTGTATGGTCAGGTTCTCTCAAAGAGCACCCACTCTGCTCTCTGAGCTCTCAACTCCAAAACATGCAAAGTATCTGACAACACCACCAATTCTACAGGACTGAGGATTTGGTTTGGCAGTTTTTATATTTTGAACTTTATCAAGTATTACTGAGCCATGACAGGAACAGAGCACACCTGCCAGCATTCTGCAAACACACCTCACTCCAAGAGTTTGTCTTTCCACTTTACTGTTGCAAGCCAGGACACCATCTGAGCAAACATTTCACTTAGAGCATATGAATTGCTCTACTCATAATGATAAGGAACTTGTTATTCCATTAATATATTTCCTTCATATACTGAACATGCACTTGAGGATTTTTTTAATTAGGACCTGAGGAAGTTAACAAAAACCATGTATTTGAACAGAAATCCATGTATGTAGATGAGTGGATGAGGATGCAAACATAAAGCTTCTGGCAGTCCATGGTGAATCCATTTGATCCTGTCTAGATCAGACACTAAGCAATCTTGAGCCTCACCAGGACTTGGATAGAAGACCACCTGGAAATCCCAGGTAGTGTTGCATCAAGCCATGGGAACCTAAGTGAACATCCGCTCATGGAAATTAAATGAGTGGAAGAGTCCATAGGTCTCCTATTGTACTGCTAAGACGCCAGAAAAAGAAGCAAGGACAAACAGGAAGGGAAAAGCACATGATCATTAAACTGCCTTGGTTTTAGCCACGGCAGTAGCAAGAGAGCCATTAAAAAACAAAACAAAACATGATGAAATGCAGTTTAGGATTCAGTTACAGCTAATCTAATAAAGAAGAACAAGGACAATCATGGGCAAAAACTGTGACAAAGAGCACTCTGAGAGTTCAGCTTGGCATGAAAATGTTTTGTTTGTACATATACCCTGTTAATACAGAGTAATTAATTACCAGTCCACGAATCAAAGCAGTTACATCACATTTATGTCATATAGTCTGATTAACACTACACAAAATTGTAAGATACAAGAAAATCAAGAAATACACTGTTTCATATGCAAATTGGTGAGAAAAATACTGACAATAAACCAGAGAGGACTGCAGGCACAGAGGTCTGCAAAAGCAGTCCCCCAGCAACATGGGCACCAAAAGACCATGTCCTCATCCCACTCATTTACTGCTAAAACAATTAGCTGCTAAGAGATGGAACAAACCATCTTGAGAGGATTACATGGCATTTTGCAGAGTGACCTCTCCAGGACAAAGCAGTACCTGAAGCACAGAAAGAGCAGCAACACCACTGCCCCTGCCCAGCTCCTTTCATGCATCTTGCCTGGGTTTCTAAAAATTCATACCCTGCTGTTCATGCATAGACACAAAACAGCTGGAGAAGTGAGCCTCATATTCCTATGAATGAAGATACAAAATACGTAGGTACAAGAGAGCACATTAGAGTCTCCTAATGGCAGCCTAACAGAAGTGGGACACTCAAAAAACCAAACCAAACCCAATACAAGACAAAAAATTAGCACTTAACTAGATTTGTCCCAAAGACAGTAAGACTCGATCCCAAATTACCAGCTGCAGTGTCCTCCATAAGGTGCTAGATTGTGAAGACTGAAGAGGAGATAAATGTCAAGAAAGTCCATAAATTCCTCAGAAGAGAGGAACACTCTGGCAGAGATTGTCCTGCCTACCTTTGTACATTAGATACTACTGTAAAACTACACATATATGAAGTTACCCTTTCAAACTACTCTGGAAACAGAAGTCTACTAAAGTTCAAAAAGGGAACTAAGCACTTTCAAAAACTGACAGAAGGAAAGAGAAACAACTGCATAAGCTTTCTCTATTAGGCATTTTTGTCAGGGTTTTCCAAAGTAATTTACATCCTAACCTGAGCAATCACAAAGGCACCTGAGTTCTAATAAATGCTTAATATTGATTTTTCAGAAATTTTTTCTTCAGAAGTGTCCCGTCCGGAGCTTCCAAAACCAACCACATCCTCTAGAAAGCTCTTGCCTGTGAAACTCCATGCATGCTTCAATTGCCATTACAAGAGCAGCATACAGAACCATTACTTTACAGAAGTGAAGCTGCTTGTCCTAAGAAAATACTAAGAGCATCTTGACCAAAGCCCCTTAACAGTATAAAGTGGCAATACCTGTTCAATACTCGGAAGAAGAAAAAGCAGAAAGAAATGAGTCTAAACTTCATGTATCTGCATCAAAAACAAAACCCAAACCCAAACAAACCCTAGTGCAGATGCTAACATGAAAGACGCCTGTCTGCCTCCTACAGTACAATGGCATCTGTCTCCCTATATTCTGCATCCACAGCATCAACGCTTTTCACTGGAAGAATAAAAGAAAGCTTCCTTGGGTTGCAGCAGGGCAAACAACCACAGGAAATGTGTCTTCAGCAACACGAAGTTCTTAAGTAAGCACCTTATTAAAAGCATCTGGGACTTGTACAGCCGTAAACCTTGCTGTTCCTTATAGCTGGTGGCTCAACAGCTGAAGGGGAGACTGGACTTTTGTATTGGCACCTTCTTTCTGCTGCACACTGCAAGAGAAAAGGGCATCCCTGACCATGCACCGAGAACAGCATGTCTGTTCCTGCCAGCAGGAACAAAAGCATGACAACACCACTCACAGCCCTCAGCTCTTCTGCCTGTCGAAACAAGAATAAAGCACTCACTATCCCTTTTGTACACATGTAGCACTGGGGAGGACATACCACCTGGTAGGACCTACCCCCCGACAGCTTGAGCAGTCATCATCCAAGGCTTGTTTCCTACCTGAACACACTGGAAGAAATGAGGGGAAAAAAGGCATTTCTTTGAGCTGTTCATCGGGTGGAGAATTTCATTGTACTCATGAAGCATCCTAAAAAGCTTCTTCCCACTTCCCTCCTCTTTCCTCAATATATATCCCAATGCTGCTTATGCCCTCTCGTGGCAGAAACCACACATTAAAACCAGCTGCGGGGGCAGAGAAACTGCCGCATCCCACCGGGCTCCTTTCACCCCACCAGACCTTCCATCCCTGGCTGCTGTTTCTCACTTGCACTGCAGGATGTGAGGAGCACGTGGGATTCCTTTGCCATCCCAGCCACAGGAGCTCCACTGTACTGATTGGGATGCTCTTTCATCAAGAGAGAGCTACAGAGAACATTTTGCTGCTATTGCAGCAATTCAGCTTATAATCAAAGCACTGCTTAATTCACACATGTATTTTGCTTCAGATTCTTTGCCCATAGGGTTTTTTTGTCGGTTGTTTTTGCTTGTGGTTTGGGTTGGGATTTTTTTAGGCTATCATTAAAATAACATGAGAAGGGAGCAAGCAGGGCCCACAGTAATAGCTAAAACATCCCACTAGATACATTGAACTCATCACTAATGAAGACTGAGTATAAAATGTTGCTGAATAAAATGAACATGAGTGAGTTTGATATTCAAAAGGTGCCTAGAGGACATCGGTGCCATATGTTCTAAATGAGATTTTATTTTACTACATAGTTAATGAGTTTGCTGGCAAGACCTGAGTTTTTTGTTTGCCATGAGAACAGCAAAAGGTTAGGAAAGTACACACTGTGCCACAGCTGGTCAATCCCCAGCTCACCTGGGAAAACCACATACCTGTCCCCTACTGCCAAGCTGATACTGAGATTATGCTCTATAAATCCACACAACCTTTACACAAGAACTTGTACTCACCTGACAAAAGGGGTCATTTCACAACATTAGAGCTTTGCATTTCTGTAAGCCTTCAGGTTAAACAAAGCTTACCTGAAAGAATGTCTCATGGATATACTTACAGGTACAGTGTCACTGTACATGCAGACTTTTAATGAAAGAATGGGGAACAAAGGCTCTTCACAGTTGCATTTAAAGACATTCTTGGGGGATAAAAAAGTAGCAAAAAAGCCCTAAGCAAGAAGAAACCCCCCTCCAACAGAATCACAAATCCATTTTCTACAGAAAAATTTAAACTGATGTTTGAAGGGATTTTTTTCCCCTAGTTTTCTTCCTTGCAATCTTCTATCATTTTTTGCTTTCTTCTCCATTTTGCTCAGCAAAAAAAAAAAAAATATCTTTGGGGTTGAAGGTTAAAAAAGCCAAAATGAAATATTCACAAAGATAGTTTGTAGCGAGAAATTCGGTTGTCTGATTGCTTGAGAAGAAATGGGACAATATGGTGCAAGAACAAGATTAGGGAAGGACAGATTCTTACACATACTGTTTACAGATGTTGAAGAGACACTCTCCTACGTGACTATCTCTCCATCAGATAAACAGAGTTGATAATGTTTTGGAGACACGGCCTGGTTTAGGGAACAATGTGTCCTCACCGATGGCCTTTGGAAGTGGGCATTTACATGTCTGTTTTGCTGGTCTTGAGAAGGTTCTCCACAGGTGAAATTCATTGTAGGCTTGCAGATACTAGCTACTCTTGCCCTTCTGAAGTTCACTGGGAGCTGTATTCCAGAGGCATAATCAATTCCCTGGGGTAGTACTGTTTCTGCATGCATTCTCCATAGTAAAAACACACAGATTTGGGGTATTGATTGGGACATCTAAGACCTTAAACCAACAAATAAATAAATACATGAAAGAAACTTCCTGTAAGACTTCGCTGAACTCTAAACCAGGCCCCATGTGTGAACATTTTAAGAGCACACAGCAGTGTAATTCCGCTCTTTCTTTACAGTCAAACTCCCCTCATCTCCACAGGGAGCAGAGCTGAGTCCAGACAAGAAAATTGTTCTACTCCACCCTACTCATGGGTCTGGAAAAATGAGGCTTAGGGCTCTTAAGAGAGACAGAGACATGGAAATAGAAGAAAGAGAAGGACACTGAGGGGACTTGAGGTGAGCCAGCAGCAAAAAAAAGTCATAACAGAGCACAAGAAAAAATAAGCCTTCATCTGTTCTGAGACAAAACATGCAATATTATCTATTTTTATTAACATCTGCATCCACCTACCCCTTCTTTAAATGAGTCACGTAGGCACTCTGTAGAGCTGCTTCCAGAAAGTAGGAAAGTTCAAACTCAGAGTAAGTCACATTGCTGCCCTTGATACTCCTTGAATGTGTGTTGTTTAACGTCTGTGAGGGGGGGAAAGAAATATTTGGGATTACAGACAACTGTTTAAACTAGCCAGGCACTCATGAGCCAGTGACATCTCCAACAACAAAATGTTAGTTTCTGCTATCAGTTTCCTTTTCAGAATACTTGAAAACTTACCTTCATTAGCTATTCAAAAGCCTTTCAAAGTCAATTTTAAGATACACTATACAGTGACTTCCATGACATATTCTGTATGAGTTTTGAAACACCATCCCTTGTTACTTTCCAACCTTTAATAACATAAGTAGAAAGCTATGCAATAACACCAATGGCTTTGAAAGTACCTCTCAAACTACAGAGATCCAGCACCTTGTGCAGAAATATTAATGCAGTGTTTGAGTAGGTGTGCCTAGTTTAATTTAACATAAATATCTGTTAAGAGTTAGTAAGCCATCAGGAGTCCTGATGGAAGAATCTTAGCTTTGCCTCTGTTTCACCTATCAAATTCTTCTTGCTTTTGCTTCCTTACTGGTAACAAGCAGCTTTCATTGCTGAAAGTTGCCCTGTGTGGTCTCTCCAAAGCAGAGCTTTACACCTAGGACTGGAGGAGTGCTATGGACTTCTAATATATCTATCAGTAATCCTGTATTCTTATCTCTGTGTCCAGAAGACAACTATGTGAAAGGAGGTTGTAGTGAGGTGGGGCTCAGTCTCCTTCCAGGTAGCAAGTGACAGGAGCAGAGTAAATGGCCTCAAGTTGTGCCAGGAGAAGTTTAGATTAGATATTAGGAAAAATTTCTTCACTGAAAGGGTGGGCAGTCATTGGAACAGACTGCCCAGGGAAGTGGTGGAGTCACCATCCCTGGAAGTGTTCAAAAGGCATGTGGTCATGGCACCTGGGGACATGGTTTAGTGGTGGACTTGGCAGCGCTAGTTAATGGTTGGCCTTGATAATATCAGAGGTCTTTTCCAACCTTACTGATTCTATGATTCTAAGACAAATGAATTACAGTTCAAACTCTCTTCTTCATAGACCTAAGCAGTCAGTAAAAAAATTCAGTGTCCAGTACTGGCAGAAACTCATCCTTCCAAAAGAGAAGAGTGCTTAATTTTTAAAAAGCCGTTCAGTTTTTTTCCTGCAAAGAAACAGACCAAACGACTTGCTAACTGGATTTCTTAATGAAGTTTCATACACGCACTAAGCCCATTTTTTCTTGCTTCAATGCAAGCAGGAAAAAACCTCAACAAAACCAAACAAAAAACCTGAAACACACCTTTGCTTCTGAGAAGAGCAGAAATATCTGGTCTGAAGGTCAAACACCTTTAAGTTACAGAACAGATAACAAGCATTGGCATTGGTACTGCTGATGTCAAGCACAACATGTGGCAAAGGAAGGGCACAGAAGCACACAGTATGGCCTGTAAACTCAAGTAGGCAAAGTTGCAGAGCTAGAGATCACTAAATATGTGCCCAGCAGATCAGTGGCACATATCTGCACAGCTCAGTGAAAGGCTCACAGCACTCTTCTTACTCAGCATCCTAGACAACCACTGGTACTTGCTGTTACTTAGTTGTTACTGTTACAACCAAGCAGTTACTTGCTACAGAATGGTTTGTCTTGGAAGGGACCTTAAAGATCACCTAGTTTCAATCCCGCTGCCGTGGGCAGGGACACTGTCCACTAGACCAAGTTGCTCAGAGCCCCATCTAGCCTGGCATTGAACACTTCCAGGGATGAGGGATCTAAGTTCTAATGGTCTAGATTCCTCCAGGTTCACTTGGAGAAGGTGAAGCATTGGCAACTAAAATGCTACGGCTGACCCAGAAAGGTTTCTTTCAGTTTGTTAGAGACCTCAGAATCCACTATTGTGTATCATTTACATGACAGGTATGTAAAACGTCTTGAGTCCCTTCATGCTGGCACTTATTATGCAATGTTTGCAGTTTCTCTTTAGTAAGAGCTAAACTAGAGATACAACCTGAGCATTGTCTGAAGTATTTGGTGCTTTACCACAGGCAAAATTGGTTTCCAGACCTCATTCTCAGAAGAAACAGGTAAAGACCAGCTAAACTGCAGTTTTGCAACTGATTTTACTGAGACACCTCACTCCTTCCAATTTGTTTTCCTACTCCTTACTGTCAACCATCGTTCGACATTTTTCCATCATTTTTTCATTTTTGCTGTCAAAACCCTGGAAATTCCACCCAGGCCATCACGCAACACCCTGAGCCCATTTCTTCTTACCTTCTCAAGCTCCTGCAAGTACACCTGGGCAATGACACACGCTCTCTCAAAACAAGCCATGACTTCCTCCTCCCTTTCACACAGTCGAGCACGTGAGGCAATTGAGTTGGTTGAGCGCTCCAGTGACAGACCTGCAAAATGCCAACACTTTCTTTAACTGAAGCCCACTGACAGCAGTATAGCCATGTTATTCTTTATTTACCAGCTGACAGGAAAAGTTTTTTCCATAGGTGGGTTTCCCTCTTGTTTTGGTGACTTTCAGGACAACCCCCCCAGGAAAATACAATTCCTACACATGCAAGGCATTTTTGTCATGCTGCTCTAACACAGTTTTACTGCACACTCTTACAGTGCCTTTCAAACACTTTAGGAAGAAAGGACATACAACCCCTCTGGTGGGAATGAGCCAAGAGATAAGGTAAGGCCTGTATTTCCAAAGACAGCTATAGATTTTGGGTGCTTCAATGCAAGTGCTGTTTCAAACACACTGGCACTGGATTTGATAATTTCTAGGCATACACTATTTCAAGTGAAGCTTTCAATAAGCAGCAGTTTTGAGGGGAAAAAACAAAGCCAAAAAAAAACCTCAAACCAAAACAACTGGAAAATGACACCTAAACAAAGTCAGAAAATCTGAGGCCTCTCTTGGAAAATCTGAGCACATGCAAATTGCTCATGGACACACAGCAAGCTCTTGGCAAGGCACAAGAGACACTTAACAACAAAATCACCCTCTTTTCCAATGAAAGGAAAAAAATATTGGGCTTTGTACTACTAAAACTCTCTTGTATCATCATCCAACACCACTGACAAACAAAGCATATGTTAATTGAAGACCCACAGCTACTGTCCCTATATTAAAATCTTTTGCTATCACATCCTTGTCTAGCATCACCCTATATGACATCCTTTATATTTCTGAATCTATTCGGAGAGGCTACACATCCACATACCAATTTTACTCTGATTGGTGTAGGTTCCTATGCCACACTGGATCTCTACAAGACACCACTGCTTGGAAACTTGGGCCTTCTACACCAATCACAACTGCACTGATGCCCAGTAGCCTAACACAGGTTATCAAAACTTCAGCACATGCTTCTCTATACATTTTATATATAACAACATGCCCTAATAACAATGAGAAACATGAAAAACACTAAATTATAGTGTTCTTGACACAGATCTACGGAAAAGAATTTAGCTGTCTGCACAGCCTCTCCAAGCAAGCTCTTTCGATCACTGCAGCACATGGCAAAGGATTCTGCTCCAGATGAGGAGCCACTGTGCATACCTGGACCCACAATTTCCTGCGCTCCCACAGCCCTAGGAGGCATAACACCTCAGAACTGCTCATTTCAGGACTCCTGGCAACAAACAGTTGTGAAGCAGCAATGGGTAGCCAGGTTTCCCCATGATGTACGATACAGTAAGAGCTCTCATGCTGAAGGAGCCTGAGGTTCCTAGGCAGTCTTAGCTTTGTTTACTTCTCATGTTCAATGTTTGTTTTGTCCCCTTGGTTACTCTGCTAGGAGTTTCCCTATCTCATGTCTTACATTTGAGCCAGACATGAGCAGTTAGTTCAGCGGGTTGAGGTGCAAGTTTGGGAGGTGTGAGAAAGCAGAAGGAGTGGAGAACCAAGTCAGAAGTTCGCAACATGTTCCCTCAAAGATCTTTATCTTCGACAAACACACATTAGTACCTTTCACCTTTGAAAATCTGGACCAGAGTAGACCAGGAGAACTGAATTTACTTCAAACCGACAGTGTCAGGGGGATGGGCATGACAATCATTTTGGTGCCTTTAACTAATGCCCATTGTTTGCTCTCCTTTCTTCTGATGTATACCTTGTACAGCATTCAGATAGAAGAATTTGTCTCTAGTCAATCTATGAAGTCTCGGCCCTTATATCATGGGTTGGTTTCCTATTATTTCAATGCTTCTATTCCCCAACCCTGTCACTATGTAATGAACAAAGGAGAAAAGAGAACATTACCCCCCTCAACAGAAAAGAAAACCAAACCACAAATATCCAGCACTCCAGATAGTATAAACAGCCTACAAATATTCTTCTTAGATCTGTCTCAGTTTTATCTAGCTCAGAATTTTTATTCATTCCCTTTAACTGAAAATAAATGTTAACAAGTGTGCATTTCAGAGTCATCATCCCCTGAAGTGCAAGGTAGGGCTGAGGGCCCTGAAAAAAATCCAGTACAATCCACTGACATTAATACACATGCAGGATTTAATCAAACTGCAAGAGCCATCCTAGCACAGTCTGTGTGGGGGTGGTTATCGTGGGAGATGTCACACAGAGAGAACAGGCTGATAAAAAGCCATTTACATACATCCTACAGCCCACTGCAAGGAGTTGCTATCTCTAAGCTCTGACACGGGGGAGGAAAGCAAGCAGCCTTTGCCAGCATTAAGTACTGACAACAAACATGCCCATCCATGCAGTCAGAAAAACAGCACTGGGGCTGATTAGAGACAGACAAACGAACGTCTCCAAAAGTGTTCTTGCCACACTAAATATACAGCAATATACAGTGTATTAAAACAGATACTATGCTACATTGCACACATTTTTCTGCTTGTAAAGGGCAAGAAAGAAAAATGACCCACATGATGTGACATTAGTCATGGTTCCTTCTGCTAATATCATATGCACTGACCTGATGTCACTCAAGTATAAAATCTTCTACAGAATCCAAACAGGGCTATTCTCCCCTACTACAGAAATGCAGTGAAAAGAAATTTTAGAGCAAACAGACTGCAAATCCACTAGACAAGGGGAGGAACAGAAGAAAAACAACAAATTCCCTATTCTTGCAGCCACCAATTCTGTTCTCACAATACAAAGCCCCAACAATTACAGATTTGCTTAGAGTGCAACTGAGTAAGACTGTTGACAAGCCCTCCAATGCTGAGAGCACAAATTCTACCAACTCTTCTTCATCCCCCAGTTATCAGCACAGAAAAAACTTTGCAGCACAACACACATTTGAAATTCAACTCTGTTTCCAAAAAGTGTTGGAAAGCCATGAAAGTGCATGCTACTTCCATGCTGGATTTAGCAAGAGAAGTAGAGCTCTTGCTAAGACCGAATTAGCTTCTGAGTAAAGCATAAAGCTATATGCTTTCTTGGTAACTGATTAAGGTAAAGGGACTTGGGTATGTTTCACAAACAGCTGTGGTTATAAATCCCAACTTAAAAATTTATCTGTGCTAACATTTTTCTCATATGAATCAGGTGTCCAAATTTAATTATATACATACATATATACCATAGTAATTTTTTTATATAGTGAAGACCCAGATTTATAGTATATGGCCCAAGCTCAAGATTTAAATAGAGACATGTTTCCAGATGCTCATTTTTAAAAGAACAAACTCTGCCCACTTCAGAGGCAGTAACTTTCTATGTATAGAAACACTGCTTTTCTTTCCTGCATAAAGATAAGGCTTCCATTCACCTCCTGTAGTTCTCCCAAAGATTAATCTCATGTTCTTGACCTTTCTATAATCTTTGCCCCTTCTTCTCTGCTCCCAAATCTAACTTGTATTTATGTCAGAAAAAAAACCCAAAATCCAAATCCATATGGTTTGGTTTGTAAGACCTATCACTGAAGCAATCTTTTCTAGAGCTGAAATGCACTGCTCTCATTTATGGAAACCTGAAGGGGGAAATTTTATGAAGGCTTATTTCCACTTTCACCTCACTCAGTCCTTGTCAAGGGAAGACATCATATCATGCAGTTCCAATGCTCTGAGGTGATGTTATTACCAAAACTGGAACATCTGTGTGCACATGGGCACATGATATCAGATTCTCAGCAACACATATGAGACAAAAATTCATGCTGGAAGGAATACCAGAAGGTCCATGGTCTGACTTCCTACTCAAAGAAGGACCAACTCAGGGCATTACCCAGCCTGGTCTTGAAAGCCTCAGTGCATACATGGATACTGCACAACGACTAGGGAGAAGAGGAGGCTAACCTGGCTTTATTTTCCTCTGGTTCATAAACTAGTTTAACAAATACCAGCATTCCCCTTCAGAGTAGGAGAAATATACCAATTCTTTCACAGCTTCTTTTAATTTCCTTTTAACATGGACTTCAAGCCTCCTTGATTTGGATTAATTTAGACAACTGAGGAATGGTGGGAATTTGGGGTCAGCAGCAGCACCCGACTCACCAACAGTGTTAACCTGGAGCATCAGAACTACCTGACAATCTAAAGAAGAGACTGAAGAAACACAATAGCACAAAGAGCATGAAGCTGACCTCCTGTGTTATGCCCTGGTGCTATGCTTGCGTGGAACATAACTATGACAACCTGAAGCAAGAAACCACCTTAGGGCGAAACTTACAGCCCTGCCAACCACACCAGCCACAGTCTGCAGAGCAAGGTTACAGCACCTATGCTCCTGTGCCACACAGACAGGCCAGCCTGGCCAGAAGCCAGCATGATGTTAAACTAAATGCATGCAACAGTTTTACTCTAGCTACAGGAAGATAAGTCATTTGCCTTGAGGTAATCCACGTGTGAACATGCCACACGGCAACTGCTGCAGGCGAACTGGTAGTGTGCACCTTCTCATTCTGGCGAACGCCCAGTCATTCTGGGACACCGTCCCCAAGCAGAGGGTGCACTTCATCTTTCAGCCTAGTTCAGAAGTGTGACTCTAGGAAATCAATTAGCATTGAAACAAGACTATTTTTAAAACTAGCTCTTCAAACATACCCACATGCATGCTGACTAATCAAAGTTCAGCAGAATACTAAACACTCTTCAAAGACAAAATTAAAAAGCACAACCAAACCATTCTAGAGATATTACAACCAGCCTGCCCCTCCAGCTAAGGCTTGAACTTAAGAGCACCAGCACTCAACCAAGCTATTCCATTACAGCCTCTGGGAAAGCAAAACAGCCTGAACCTCAACAAGCCAAAGCAGCAGTCAGGGTTATGTTGACGTAGGCAAGACCCAGCATTATTTCTGCCACAATTCACAGCAGTTTAAATAATTCACAACCTGGTCTTGACACTCATGTCCCCAGCAATTAAGTTATGATTTTTTCAGCAAGACTTATTTGTATGATTTTTTTCAGCAAGACTTATTTGCAATGCAAATAGAAGAAGAGGGGGAAGAAAAGCCTAGAAGCCCTTGGTTTTGAAGACTCTCTTTCATACTGCACTCCACGAAAGGTGGGGAGGAAAAGACAGGTTTTGTTTTTCCTATTATACAGGATTATTGTATATTCCCAGCAATCTGTTATAGTCTTCAGGTATTTTTAATACAAAAGTCTCAAAGCTGGCAAAGCAGAAAATTCCAGTAGCCCTAAATAAAATAATCTGAAGACCTTTCCATCTCTAAGCTGGGAATGAAGGTGAAAATTTAAGTAACCTGTGCAAGGCTGCTCCGTTGCACCAATGCAGAACTCAAGACCCCTACTCCCAGCTAGATGCAATAAACCAATGCTAACAGTGTTACTCCAATTATTTTCAAATTAAGAACTCTATCTGGTTAGACTGTTAATTACAATTAAAGCTGATTGCTAAAACTAGGACAGCTTTTTGATCGAGTGGCTGTGAAGCCAGAAGGTAGCAAGCACTCCCCTGAGACACAACCTCAGTCACCTACCCTTGACCAATGCTGTGTAGGCTCTGCATCACACTGAATACCTTATGCATAGCAGAAAATCAGCAACCTTAATCCAAAGACACTCATTTTTCGGAGCATATTCAGACCTGCTGCCTATCAGCTGGCTGCTCTTAAGCTTCATGGTACGTCTTTAAACCTTAGCTTTAACCTGTAATACAGCAGTCTCCAAACTGCTCTAATCATATACCCTGTAAGTTAAAAAAGTATCAAGCATGCATACCCAACACACATACAGCTATATACATACTGCTTCACAATTTATTTATTATATATTTTTGTATCTGTTTCTTCCAAAAATATCTGCTAGTTAACATGCTACCGATAGGCATCTGTCATCAGAGCAAAGGCCTGAGAACACTGGACGTTTTGTAAAAGCTAAAAAGCATAATTTGCCTGTAAGTTTGACAACTATTTTAACCATTTTGCTGTGAAACAGCCACTGAGCTTTGGTGTGGTACAAAAGATTTTCATGGTCACTCCCCATCTCATTACAAATTATCATAAAGATAGTATTTAAAAGTCTTGTGTTTATAGACTTAACCCCACTGATGACATCCTACAGCACTTGGTGTACTTTCAAGCCCCTCTTTGCTGCTAAAGTAGTTCTCAGTGTATTTCATTATTGAACCAGAATCTGACAAACTCCTTAAGTTGAGAAACATTAGAAATATTTGCACTTTCATGCACGTGTATACCAAGACTCCCACACCACACAATTTCTTCTAATGCTTGTTTTTTCAAGTCTTTGGCAATTCCAATGCTCTGAGATGATGTTATTACCAAAACTGGAACATCTGTGTGCACAGGGGCACATGGTATCAGATTCTCAGCAACATATGTTGTGTCTCTCAGATGAATGTATTTTAGTTTGCTGCCTTGTTGTTTTATGCATATTATTTCAGCCATTTTTCCATAGCAGGAAAAACAAGTGTTTCCCCAATGGTATGTGGATTTTCATATTTCACTCTCAAATAAGAAACCTCAAAAGAGGCTTCTAAAAATTTAGGGGCACATGGTATCAGATTCTCAGCAACATATGTTGTGTCTCTCAGATGAATGTATTTTAGTTTGCTGCCTTGTTGTTTTATGCATATTATTTCAGCCATTTTTCCATAGCAGGAAAAACAAGTGTTTCCCCAATGGTATGTGGATTTTCATATTTCACTCTCAAATAAGAAACCTCAAAAGAGGCTTCTAAAAATTTAAGTTAAATGAATTTTTTTAAAGTACTGAACTGAGTATCACTGGACTTCAAACATCATTGGTCCAATCAGACTGTCATTGCTTCTACCTGATTGAAGAGCTCATGCTAGGACTCGTGTAAGTTCTGCATTTTCTTATTTTTCACTTGTGCTTCTATTACTAGTATTACCTGAAACCCAGTTTCTTTGAGGGAATCTTTAAGCTACTTGTTCATTTCATAAGGTTTAGTTTAATTCAAACTAGACAGTACAACACTTAAATCCACTTAACTACAAACAGGTGAACTGCAATACATGGAAGGGAACAAACACGTGAGGATGCCCTTGTGAGTCCCTCTGCATTGTGGAACACTCTCTCTTTTGCAAGACACTTTTATAGACTCTACATGACATGAGACCCTCTGACATACAGACTGAGGACAACACTCTCAATAAATTACTTTAATAAAGCTTAATTTCAATGTGGGTTGGGTTGTTATTTTTCGTGGTGGTGGTGTGTTTTTTGTTTGTTTTAAGAAAAGATAACTATTAGTATTTTTCTCATCTACCTCAGTAGATCATCTTGCTTACCCCCTGGGGCACACATACTCCACTTCAGGGACTACTGCTATAACATATTGTCCTAGTACAAGGGGCTACATTCCATGACATGGCATTCCAGCTGCAGTCAGTTACTGAATCAGACTACCCCTCAAATCCTGTGTTCAGCTTTGGACCCCTCACTACAGTAAAGACACTGAGGCACTGGTGCATGCCCAGAAAAGGGCAGTAGAGCTGGTCAAGGGTCTGGAGCACATCTTATAAGGAACAGCTGAGGGAGGTGGGGTTGTTTAGCCTGGAGAAAAGGAGGTTGAGGGGGAACCATATCACTCTCTACAACTACCTGAAAGGACATTATAACAGGGTGAGGGTCAGTCTTTTCTCCCAGGTAACAAGGCACAGGTCAAGAGGAAAAGGCCTCAAGTTGTGCCAGGGTAGGTTTGGATTGGATATTAGAAAAAATTTCTTCACTGAAAGGGTGGTCAGGCATTAGAACAGGCTGCCCAGGAGTCACCATCTCTAGAGGTATTAAAAAATGTGTAGATGTGGTGCTTAGGGATATGGTTTAGTGGTGCACTTGGCAGTGCTGAGTTAACAGCTGGACCCGATCTTTGAAGCCTTCCAGCCTAAAAGATTGTGGTTTTCAGAGCAGGAGGGAGAAAAAGGAAGGGCAATTCATATTCTACTATGCTGATTCATACCAGCCACTCAAGCCAATTCAACTTAAAGTTATTAGAACCGACAGAGACTGCAATGACTAATGGGATGTTGTCCTGTCACTTCAAAAATGGTCAGAGACATTCAAAGCTTACTCCAGGACAAACCAGCAAATGGAAATTCCCCATAGCCACTGGACACTTACCATGCTACACAACACAGCTCCAGCATCAACCAGCATCATTAGTCATCTAACAGCTACCTTTAGATTAGGCCACCTGAGAGTACATTTATATTTGTTTTCTTTTAGTGAAAATGAGTGTAGCATGTTGTCTCATGTAACCATACAAACATCGCGTGCTCCTTGTTCCATTTCCTCAGAAAAGCATCTCCTGATGCTGCTAACCCTAACAGCTTTAGAGAACTAAACCACAGTGCAGAAGGTGAAGAGGGTTTTATGCATGTGTGCAACCAGCACCTGCAACTGTGTGTGGAAAAGGAGGCAGAAGCATAACAAAACCTTATGATTGCAGAAACCAAATCATATTAACAAAATAATTGCATTTACTGGCCTGCATTTAGCTCTTGTCAGAAGTCTAAAAAGTCACACCCCCATGCTGCATTTGTGCATAGCTGATTGTGCTAAACAAACTACTTCTAAAAAAGTGAGCAGAGAAGAGCTCATGGAGTGCAATAGCAAAGCCTAACTGCACAAAGAACCCCAAGGCTGGGCTTGGCAAACCTTTCACATCCAAGCTGAAAAGCAGTGGCACCAAGGCCAACAGACAACAGTTTCACAGTCATCACTGTCACAACATAAGCACAAGTCTAAACTCTTGAACTCCTATTCTGAATTCCCAAGTAAGGCATACTAGGACTAGGCCCTTTTATAAGGACATCAGCATCTACAAAGTGGGGCTTTTGCCTATCAGACAGCTACTCTGATACCAACATGAATTAACAGCATGTTTCCTGTCTCACTGTCAGAAATGTGAAAAATAGCACTTTGAAGTGCATACCAGGTATAGAACAAAGTGCCTCTCTCTCTGATGTGGATTAACATTTAAAAGATGCATATTTTGTCAAGCAAAAGTGAAAACAAGTTCTGCCAACAAAGTGTCTTATCCTGAGTTACTCAAATTTTAACATCTTATTGCATCATGCATCCTTGTGGCTGGGACTTAATTTTTCTACTGGACAGGCAAGAAAATTAATTTTATTATTTAGGCTCTGTTTAAAGGAACCCATCTCCCCACAGATCTCAGTGCTCAGTGAGATTAATCTCACAGTCATCAGAGAATTCCAACAAAGGCATTTGTGCCCTGCCCCCACCAGACCCTTTAAAAAAAAAAAAAAAAAAACCAGAAAAAAATCCTCCAGCAAACAAATCTTTTTCTTCCACTGTGTTTGGACTAAGTTCTACTTAGTCATAGCAACAGCTGAAAATACTGATGGAAGTAGCCTCAGCCAGTAGCTACCAGCAGAGGAAACATCAGTTAAGGAGACAAGTGCAAGCCATCTATCATCTCAGAAGCAACATCTAGGTTAATACAATTGCATACTGCAGGTATTTGCCATCAACCTTCCACTTGTCCATTTCCTAATCTTGTTTCAGTTAACAAGACAAGATATGTTCTTACATAGTAAGATACACACACACTCTCTCCTTTTAGGTATTATAGCAAGTCTTTCTTCAAGAGTTTCAAGAACTCTTATAAATCAGCCTGTAGTAAAGATCCCAAGCACAAGAGTATGCATAACCACTGGGAGGGGGTTTTTTGGCACACAAGAAGCTGACTAGTATTCCAAACACTCGTCTGGAAAAAAGGAGTAGACATCTTGAAAAATGTTATGCCCTCTGAAATGAGGAACAGTCTCACAAAGTGCACGTACAGCCTGTTAAGAGGTTTATAAAACATGACCTGAATTAAAAATGCTTCCTGCAAAAAGAAGTTAGAAGTGTAAATTCACTTTCAAAAGAAGATCATGAAATAAATTATGGCCCTGCAAAGCTACATGTTTCTAAACTCAATTTAACTGTCCTTGTTTGAACTACTGGCACTTAAAATCATTCCACACTCCACAGTTTTGTCATTACATCTCAGTTATTGAAAACTAAGTGGACAAATACCTCATCCCAGAGAAGCTAACTGGAAATTCTGCTTTCAGAGGGACTCTAGTTAAAAGTAAGGCTGCTTAAGTTAAGCACATAACACACAATAACCGATTACCATTATTAGAATGCAATATATCCTTGCACTGTGGGATCAGTAGCAGCAGTAAAAAAGCTGAACTGAAAAAGTTAGTGGCTTAAGATCTGAAACGAGCTTGAAGAAGTACTGAAATAGTCTTTAAAACAGAGGTACTCTCTTCCAGAGAGAACAAAAATAAAACAAGAAAAAAAACCCCAAACTCCTACCTTTTCCCCGTCAGTTCTCTCCACTAATTTAGTTCAATGAACCAACAAAGCCTTGACTGAATAAAACCAAACAGGAAAGCTTATTTTTTCTCAATTTCACCTATGATTTTAAAAAAACGCACACCTGACAGGAAATTTATCAGTTTTGACACTTAACAGAAACACTGAGTTAAAACAGTGTCTATAGCAAGTCAAATTCATTTGTTTAACCAAAAAAAGATTCTTAATCAAATTCTTTAAGGAGAGGAAGGCAAAGTAGACTTATCAGAACATAGTTTTGCAATAAAGCTATTTTTAACTGCACATTTTATTTTAATTTCCAAACAAATACAGCTGAACACAAATCTCACGTAGGAAATCAATCTTCATGTAGAAAACCATATTACAAAATGAATGACACACAAGCAAATGTCAAAATTAAACACTCCAATGAGGAGTATGAACAAGTGTGTGATACATCTCTGATTAACTAGAATGAATACTCCAATGAAGAGTATGAACAAGTGTATGATACATCTCTGATTAACTAGAATGAACAACTTTAATACCAGACTTACTGAATGCAAATCTACTGTTTTTAAAGTAGTACAAGCTGATGAAATAAAAAACTAAGCAGCACAATCACAAAGCAAGTTTAAAACAGATTATTCAAATTTCGAGGCTTCAGCTGGTCAATCTAAAATCATGATTAAAACCAAGCAAGTAGTTTCCAAACCAGCCCAGTAAAAGGTCAGGTTTTCTGTTTATCATCTCTGTGTGATATCACCATTTTCCTTTCAGGACACCACTATAACCTCCAAACAACCACTTCCAGTATTATAAAATCAAGACAAAGATTTCACGTGGGGAGAAAGCAGAACAATATAATTCCAAGCATACTAACCTTCTTATCACTGAAGTTCAAAAGATACAACCACAGAAAAACAGGAACACACAAGCTCAGATATTTGTCCTAAAAACGAACAAATAAACACGAAATCCACAACACACTGGACTGAACACAGAACCCTGGAAGCAGACTCCTGGCTGTTTATCGTTATCAAACTCAGGAAAAACCCTCATGGGGTAGATTCAGGGTTTTGCTTTCAGCCACAGCATTCACAGCTCTTAGGAGAGCTCTAAAGACCCGTGCTTCAACCCAGCAGAGTTTGTCTCATGATCTCAGGGTTTATCAGGCACGTCACACCACAGATCTTAAACATCTTTAAATTACTAAAATGGGTTCAAGAGCAAAAAGATAGACTCAAGCCACTGAACTAACCAAGCCTCATTTCCTCATACATGTGACTTGTGGTTGGACTTGTCACAATAAAATGCAGACTATGAGCAAGGCTCTTACAGACACAGTATCACCTTGTTCTTCTGAGATCTGAAAAGATTGAGCCCACACACAAATGGATGTCTTTTCTAAAGCTAAGAAATAAACAAACAAACAAAAAAACAAACCCAAACTTTTGGAAACAAATTTACAAGGGATTCATCTGAAGTTAGTCCACAGACTCCCCTTACACTTGCCAGAGACTGTACTGTATAATACTATGCACTTCATCCCTGTTAGATGCCATTTGAAGAGGAGATTAATCACCCCAGAATGGCCAACTTCTGACTGTACACACAGTTCAGACTGAAGCTGCACAAATTAAACCGACCCTTGGCAACAAACAGCCAATAATACCACAAAAATTGCTGCAGGATGCACTGGGAGAAAAGGAGAAAAATAGGCAGTGGGACTTTGAAAGTTTCAACTCACTAGAAACCCACTTGCAAACTAGATACCATTTGCAATCCTAAATCACTGCAGCACAGATTAGATAGCTCCCTATCTCCAGGCTACCCTGCTCCAGGTAGAGAAGTCCAGTGCCTGGACACGCAGCTGATCTGGCAGACACAGGGGACTCAGCACAGGGCTGACTCACCTGGCAGCACCTCTGATGCCACACACCCCTGACCTCAAGCCAAAGCCCCTCTCAGGCATTACGAAGACAGGACCCACGTGTCAGATGAGCCTTGCCTGAGCCTCCCTCAGTTAACGCAGCTCTCGGCACACACTCATGCAGCACAGCAAAAAAGGCTGGGCAGCAAACACTGCACTGACATAGAAGCTTCTCAACAAACTTGGAATATAGGCAAGCTGGAACCCTGGCTAGAGCTACACTGTGCCTTCTAAGGGTGGTAGTGACCTACCCTACTACCAGGAATATTTACTGACTGGGAACAGGAAGAGATCTCTGCAGGGTTTCTGCAGCAAGTACAGACAGGGAAACCCGCCAGCTCTGAGAGTTACATATGTTGTTCTAAGGCCTTCTTTGTTTCCTTGTTTAACCAGGTAACAAAGCCACAATGTGTCCCAAGTGAATTAGAAGCAAAGGTTGCTTACTCAATACTGGTTTATGCAATACAGAGCTGCTTGCATCAGAGGTTACCTGCAGTACTGTGAATTGAGCAGAGGTTTTAAGGAGGGATTAACTTTGTGAAGGATGGGGAGGAAGGAGACAAGTACAAATCAACCACCTATTAACTAACCATAGAGGTTAAAATTGCTCACGGTGAAAAATCCAACTGTTGTCAGAGCTTCACTCATAGCACCCACAAAACATTACTCCTCACAACCCAGGGGTTTAGAAACAGGACAAAAAGCAGCTGAGAAACTGGAGGAGTCTTGTCCTCTCTGCCATTTCTCCTGTAACTTATCAAGTGCACAAGTCCTCACATTTATAAAGAACTTCAACGTTTACTTCTTCATATTCACTTTGGGTAGAAGTCTACTGAGCAAGGTAAGCACAAAACATTTCCCTCATTCAACTTTCACGTCCAATCACAAGGGTGCAAATCTATATTGTTTCTTACCATAATATGACCCTACTAATGCTCTGCACCTTCAGAGCAAGAGTCCAGGGACTGAGCTTAATGCCTTCAGTGTTGTGGAAGTTAAATGGTGTTCTAAAGAACCGAACTTAGTTTTGCTGGTTCATATTTCATTTCTATCACTGACTTCATCTACACAGCTCTTTGCAGTGTATCCCACATCTTTCTTGTTACATTGCTGTTAATATCCAACATTAAAAGGATAAATGTCCACATTAAAAGAATAAGCCTTTGATTTGACTTTTCTCTTTCCCCAGCCTAATCCTGAGTGCCTGAGAACCTACACTGCCACTCTGCATACAGGCACAACTCAGCAGTGCTAACTACACTAAATCAAGGTAGCTTCAAGTTCATTCTATGAGGTGAAACAAAGTTCTGCTGCTTAACTAATGATGAATGAACAGGGATATTCTATTAAACCAACTGCTTTCCCCAACTTCTGAAAATCTGAGTAAGAAATTAAGCAGGGAACGTAACCCCTGCCTTGAAATAGACAAGACTGTTCTGGAGTTCTGCCTAAATGACCCTGCAAAGTTTTTACTACAGAGACATTTAAGAGCATCTTTAAACAAAGTTTCAGATTGCATAAGTGACCAATAGTTCAACCAAAGGCAATAATATGCTATGGATCAACAATTTCTGGAGAAATATCATATTAAAAAGGCTAATAGGAAAAATCTATAGCATATAGTATACACATACACATGGACACACATGTTTTAAAATGGAAACTTAAATAATTATTTAAATCACACTATTTCCATAGCTACCTGTATAAAATTCTAACATTTAAGGGCTTACTTCTCTAAGACCGTGAGGTTGAGCACATAACATGAGAGAACTGTGATCCTAGCAGACTGCCCTCTCCAAACAAAGCTGGACAAGCTCCACTTTGCTGAACTTTTCTCTGCCAGACACTTCAGTAGTATATTGAGTGACTTATTATACTCTTGATATCTTGGCTAACCTGAAAATAACCATCACAAAGGATAAAGACTGTGGAACAGTAACTGCATACAGGTTGTTCTGCAATGGCAGGGGCTCCTTATGGTTTACACACAGTGGCAACACAATTTTCACATTCCATGCTAAACAACATGGGGAAAAAAACAAAAAAAACCTACATCCTCTGAGGCAAACACCTCCACATCTTCAAATGCAAGTTAGGTAGTCAATATGATGGAAGAGGTCTTATAGGAAGAGTGTTATGCCATCAGTTTCCATGCACACCTTATCAATACACTCACACCTCACCAAGGGTCTTATCCAGTTCTCTGCAAGGACAGTGCATCCACTGCTAAGAATGCACTGGCAGTTACTCACTTCTCTGTGCCATGCAAGCGTGAGCGTGAGTTACAAGCCAATTAGTCCTGCTCCACAAAAGCTCATTAATGAAGTAGATTTGATCAGTACCACAGAAAACCAAAATCAAAGCAAGCAAAGCAGCACAAACAGGGTTTCAAAAAAGCAGAATGACTGCATGAGATCACGAAACACATTATTATCAGTAATACTAGCAGCCCAGTCAAACAGTATTTTGGGTTGATTTGGTTTCACTCTTTTACATACCAGTTGAAGGTATCTGATCATCAGAGTTCTCATTCACCTAATTAGCTGGTGGACATGCTGAAAAGAGTAGAAAGCAGTAGATAGGTAGCAGTACTTGAGCAACATTTATAAAGGAACTGAAAGCAAATGAAGGAGAAGATTACTGATCTTTTTCTCCCCCCAAGTCAAAAACAGACTAGGGTCTTCCTTTCCCCCACTGAAAAAGGAAATACAATTTCACTACCCATAGAGGTAGTTTCAATTAGAATCTCTCAAACCGTGCATTGTCTGCAGAGTTACGAGGGGGAGGAGAGATTCCTGTTTGTATATAGCATCTGATACTGTGTGACATGCATTGCAAAAATACACTACCTGCTTTGGAAGCACATATTCTCTTAGTCCAGAGTTTAACACTTGGAGACACGTCCTTGCTTAATTCACAGAAATCACTGAAATTTACAAGTAGATGAACTCTAAGAGACAGCACAGGCTCCAATTCAGCTGAGTGCTGGGTTTAGATTTTCCCAAAATGGACACACAGGCTCAAGCATGTTGCTGACTTACAGCCAAGAGTTACCACAAGATTTCCAATTTCAAGCTTTTCTTTACAAGCCAGCCAAGTTCAAAAACCATGGACTAAGACTTCGTAATGCCTTTAAATTTAAACTACACAGATCACACCCAGTAGGATTTTTTACAGCATACAACTTTGCCCTAACTCTGCTCCAATCAAATCACTTGCAGAAATACTTTCAACTTCGACCTAAATGTGGCAGACTTCAAAAATTGCACGCATGGTCCTTTACCTTTAATAACGAAGGCTTCAGTTAGCAAACGCAGCATGTACAGAGGTTCATCTTTGGTTGAGAGGTCATCAATTCCTGCTCTTGCATACATGCTGATGGCATCCCTGTAGCATCCCTCCACATAATGAAGCTTTCCTAGGATCAGCATAGCTTCTGTCATATACTTAGGCTGAAATGGAGCATGGAGAAAAAAAAATAAAATAGTACTTACATGGTAAAATACCAGATAGCAAGAATGAGGTGTTCAAGAACACATTAAGCAGATTCAAAATGCTTTCCTCTCACAACTGCTAGCTCTGCAGGCCAGTAGGAAGTGTCTAGAGATCTTAGTGCTGTGCTCATGAGAGCAGCAGGCAACAAGGTCAGGCAACCACTCTGGAGCTCAGTTTTGAAATACGCAGCTTCCAAGCCACCTTTTTGGTTTCTGCTGACCTGTTCTATTGATTCACCAGCCACAGACAGCACATAAAAGGCTGGCATTGTCAGAACTACCTACACACACACACAAAACCCCCTGCTTTTAAACGAGCCAGAAAGCACCACTTTTTAAACAAGTGGTCCACTGTCCTCTGTACATTTAATTACAGAGTGAGAAAGCTCTCAAATTTTCCTAAGCTGTCAAAGAATTTTCATGCAACAATAGAAAGACAGGAGGCACACCTGTTATTTCTAAGATTCGTTTCATTTAAGGGCTGAAAACACATGCAACAAAAATCTCTACAAAATACATCTGTTCAGATCCTTTGGAAGGCATGAAAAGGTTCTTAAGCCTTCATGCCCATTTTTTTAATACATGCAAGCAACCCAGGATCAATGCTGCATGAACAGCTAAGTAACCACTAACAAAGAAACAGTAATGGCAACTCATGCAGCCAAACTAAACACAAAGACCTGGAAGAATTCAGTTGTTCTGGCTGTTATTGGGGCTAAACTGTAGAGAAAGAGAATTGGACAGACTCCTCTTCCTTACTCCCTCCATTTTACTTTATAAATAGGCTGACTTTCAAAAAAGTTAAAAAAACTCCTCCAGAAAAGCCACTGCACACATGCTCCTTGGGAATTAACATGGTAAAAGTATAACATATATTTCCAAGCTCACTAGACTGTCAGTTTCAGGACCAAAAGTAACAAAAAGTCGAGAACAGACTGCTGCAATTAACTCATTTCTAAACCCATTATGCCACTGTCTGTCCAAGGACACCAACACAGCAGCAGCTATCCAGGCAGAGTCTGAAGCTCTGCAACTAAGTTGACAAGCAGCTACCAACAGGGCACCATGACCACAAAGTAAAATAAAAGCATAACTTCTCTGGCAGAGACTGGAAGCAGGGCAAGGCTGTAATCCTGGACTGACAACACAACCTTAAGCTCCTGACAGTAGCTTACATCACGTTCTCCTCTGATCTGGAGCTGACTAGGTGTACACAGTTGTCTCAGGTCAGGAGCAGCAGTAGGTTGCTCAGCTGTGCTGGCCTGACAACACCACTATGTGACCACACACCACCACCCTAGAGAAATGCTAAATATTTATTCTGCTTCTTTCTAATAAAAAAATAAACAGGACATGTATTTGTAGCACATAAGTTGTTTGTGTATGAAAAAGAAAGTCTCACAACAGAAGATAATGCCAAGGCAAATTAACAGTCCTCTAGTAATACCTACAATACAGCTCTGTACATACAGAGATGTGAACAGTCATCACCAACAAGTTTTATGAGACTACTAATCACATGAAAGCAGCATCCAGTTGGCAGGGATTATGATGACAGAGCTCACTTACTCTTAGTTTTCCTCTGCTTAAGATATTGGTCAGATACTGTTTAGCTTCACTCAGTTTTGGCTCATTCTTCTCTGTCAGTGGAATGGAGTCCTTCAGTTTGGCAAAGTTTTCCTTCAGACATTCTTCCAGAAGAACCTCTGCAAGCAGCATACTCCTGTGGTCCTCTGAAAGCACACACCAACCAAAGAAACATTTTTTAGTGCAGCACTGATGATAAACAGCATTATGAAAACAAAAAACCCCACACCTTTGAGACACACAAACAGTAGCTCAAATGAGGGGATGAGGAAGAACTACCAGACAAAAAAAAATTCCATTAATGTCTATCTACTGGAAACTGTACATTTTCTATGAAAAAATGAAATTACACTTACTCGTGACTTGAAGATTTTCCCTAATGTATCCTTTCATTTTGGCAGCACTGTTCATTCTTGCATTGCCAGTAATTTAACAGTTAAGAATTTTCATCACAAAACTCACAAAAGTGTAAGACCAATCTTAGCAAACATTTCAGTGCATGCTTTAGACTTACAAGTGTACAAGCATGAAATGAATGCTTCAGACTATAGAGAAGCTATGAATTTCACAGCACAGCAGTAACTGCATCAGAAACTTGTAATATTTTTCCCTGAAAGTTCACAGAAAAAAAATTTAAAAGATACTTCAGGCACATTCTACACACCCATTACTAAAAGACGGACTGGGCTTGATCCTCTGCCACAACATGCCACATAAAATCCATCCCTGTTCACAGTTCCACAGAGGAGAAACTCTAACATAGGCAGCACTACTCCATACAGCATCAAGCATCATACAATGTAGCAATCGTGCTGAAAAAGTTTAGTCTACCAGAGTACTTTGAGTTCTTGCCTGAGGGGCCCAGTTCTGCAGTCCATTCTTTCATAAAAGTAATACCTCAGTGAGAGCACGAGTGGGTCAAGCAGGGTAAGAAAATCTTTATACATCAAAGAGCCAAGCCCTACATTTCATACATATTCCACATTTCAGAGTCTGAAAATCCAAAATGCGGGAAACACAAGAGTGTACCTATTTCCATATTTTCAGTCCACAGGACAACTTATCCTCAGTTCCTACCTATACACTCTGTATGGCATTAATAATCAGCTTGGGGCTGGGGGGGAGATTTCTTTGGCTTTGTGGCCTAACCGTTCAGCTGCATATCAAATTATAACCATAGCTCTTCCTGCTCATTTGCAGGTCTGTGACTAACTTGCATAAACAAAGTACAGGCACATAAAATGGGAAGCATTCAAGTATATTTCCCCACAATCTTGCAAGCAATCATTTCTACACAACACTACAGAGCTTTCAGGGAGTCACTAGTCTCTTAGCCAAACACAATGAATTAGGCAAGACCATATCTAATTAAGAAATAAATATACACAATCTCACAAAGCAAATACTACTATTAAAAAAATCTCATCCAAGCACACTATTGTTTCTAGAAGCACAAAACTGTCCCTAGTCCCTTGCTGAAAGAAAAGTTCCTTAGCAATAACAAAGCATTGCGCTTTCATAACTTGCAAGTTATGATGACATAGCAGTAAGTTAACAAATCATGTTTTTACAGCAATCATACTGTTGTTATGCCTCTTAATTACAAGGGAAGAAACTACTATGAACTCTTCAACTATTAATGCCCCCAAACTGCACGATGATCTCTGCACCTGGGAAAACACGCTGCTGAAACCTGGCTAAAGTTCAAAGGTTGGACTTGTGGTTCTCAGCACAGGGTTTGACCTGCATCATGTACATGCTTGGAAAGACTTGCAAATAAACACGTACTAAGCTACCAACATCTCCCTCACCGTGCTTCCCACTGTGAAGTTTAAGGCACCCCAGAAAGCTTCAATTAACTCTCGGACCACATCCTAGAAACACTCCTCTGCAGAAGGGGCTTTATACATAGAATAAATGTGTATTCCAACATCAGTGGCAGAACCTCTTGTGCCAGTACTGTGGGTAGGATCAGGTGCTCTTTGCAACTTGCTGACCACAAACACAGAATTTTATATTTCTGATTTAGGCTGACTCACTTATTACAAGCAATATCATTAAAAAAAGAAGAAGCAAAGTAGTGTGTTGTAACAGAAAAAAAAAGATATGAATACATTTGCTATTTATGAAACCTGTCTCACATGTGAATGGGTGTTTGGATGAACGCGAGCCTTTAAATCAAGCAGTGCCCTTCAGAAACGGAGGGAGGTAACACAAGGGCATCCCGAACAGGGTTGGGCAGGGGGCAAGAGAGAACGAGCAGGACACGTATCGAGAAGCCGAGGAGGGACATTTCGAAACGGGGAGGGTTTGGGCCGCTGGCCCAGCCGCGGTGCCCGCACTAAGGGAAGGCACCGACCGGCCCAGCTGCCACCTGCGC